>NC_140173.1:118453729-118456229 GCF_963971535.1 Notolepis coatsorum | reverse complement strand
ATAAAAGTGGGGTTTCCTGCAGCTGGTTTTCTGTTCTGTGCAGGAATCCCATTCTTCCTTCGTCTTCTTTTTTGCTGAGACAACAGTCACTCGACTTCCTGTTGTGGTAACCACACTGTACCCCCCCCCACCCCCATTTCTTTCTCTCTCTCTCTCTCTCTCTCTCTCTCTCTCCTCTCTCTCTCTCTCTCTCTCTCTCTCTCTCTCTCTCTCTCTTTCTCTCTTCTCTTCTTCTCCCGTGATGGTACTTTTATGTCCTGATCAACGGAAACAGCGGGCAGGTAAACCAACAGAACCACTTTACATTAGCTGGCCTGGTGAACAGTGAAGAAGTTGGATTCAAGGTGGAAATTAACTGAAAATTGGATTCAAGGTGGAAATCAACTGAAAGTTGGATTCAAGTGGAAATCAACTGAAAGTTGGATGCTATCTTCAATGTGGAAATAGAAAAGGTTGGGTGTTTGAAAATATGCATTTGAATGTTTGAATATGCATGTCTACCAGTGGATATTTCCTCTTTTAGTTCAGGGTGAAGTTGACATTAGAGATGCTTCCATTTTGACAGTAAGGAGTTTGCTTGTCTCACTTCTAATGCCTTTGGTACCCTCAGCGCCAAATCCCACGCTTTTCCACATTTTCGTGAGACACTAACCACCTCTTATTCAAATGAAGGAGAGACAGCAGTCACAGTCATGTTATGCTCTGATATCTCCTCCTTGGGAAATCCCACAGATTTTCGAAAGCAATTATGAATTAACCCTGGACGATTATTTTTCCATTAACTTGTATTTGGAGATGAGGGGTTTCATATAGAGATCTGAATCCCCTTTCCAGCCAAGCTGCTGAGCCAGCAGAATGAGGAGGGAAAATAAACAACCAGTCAGAGCTGCTTCAGCTCCTCATTATGGAAGCCAGCACTGTAGAACCGCGCTAATCCCAAGGCCTTGAGGATGGAGGTTGTTCAGACAGACTGAAAGGTTCGGATATAGACTGGTTTCTCGTTCCATGTCAGACTTGGTGTGTGTGTGCATAGACGAGGCAAAACGGAATGTAATCCTTATCAGAACAATGGGGCAGACATATTTGCATTTGTTAGCCATGCTACATGTAGCGATCTAGAACAATGAATCCATGCCAAAGATAGCTATGTAAAAGGTGAAAGACTCACTCACAGCCATGCTGATTTGCAAAATGACATCCAGGCATTTTCGTTTGTCAGGGCCACAGCTCAACGCTGGTAGGGGGCAACTCAGTCATGTGATTTAGCAGGCATTGCTGATTGGCTCGCACGCAGTGTGTTTACAAACATAACTTGAAACTGAAGTTAATAACATCTCAAAGCTGATGTGGTACAAGAGGATGAAGGTTAAGGGTCCCCTCCACTCAAAGCTGTGCAACGCAAATAATAATAATAAAACTTTATTTGTATAGCACATTTCATACAGAAATTGCAGCTCAAGTGCTTTTAAATAATCCTGGAAACATTCATGTTCGCTATTGCCCAGCTGGCCATTGTCATCCAGGAAATGCTAACGTGAAACTCTTATTATAAGTTGATACATCTAGTGATTTATGCACAAAGACAAAACATTTTCCAGTGATTCTCTTAATTATATCAATATTGTGTAAGCTAGGAAGTGTTGTGTTTGGGTGAACAAATCTTTGGCAACCATGGAAAAAGAAAGTTAACCAGATTGGAAAGACATCATGGGAAGACGTGAGGGGGGGAAGGGGGGCGGGGCGGGGCTTCAGATAACCTTACATTCCAAATGAGGGCAAAGGTGTTGAGCTGCTAAGACTTTTCAAGTAGTTTATTGAACATTTTAAGGTGGAAAAACCATACCAATATACCACATTTTAACATTTAAAAACATGTGTGGAGGGGACCCTTAACCTGCTTGCCTTTGAAATCGCAGAATACTCACGCACCTTTTTTCCTTTGTCACTGTATTTTGTGGCATCTTTTTGAAAGGTTAGCATGATGAGGTCTTTAATTAATTGTACGATGGTTATCTCTCTTAATTCCCCTTTCAAAAGTGTAAGAGTGTATCCTCTGTGGTGAGTTGAATGAATGAATGAATGAATGAATGAATGAATGAATGAATGTGAATGAATGAATGAATGAATGAATGAATGAATGAATGAATGAATGAATGAATGAATGAATGAATGAATGAATGAATGAATGAATGAATGAACGAACGAACGAACGAATGAAAACTTTATTTAACAGATTGCAGAATGGGTACAATACAGTACAGCTCAATACACACAATTGTAAGGGGATGCAGACCAGATAAAGGCGTTTGTCTTGTTTACATCAGGGTCCCTCATTTTCAATTCATAGTGACATTTATGACATACACGACATCATGACATTTATGACATTATGACATAGGAACATGTATGACATACAGGAATATAGTACTGTTACATTTGTGACATATACGATATGCAAATATACAGTACTGTTACCCCGAGATCCTAACAGAATATATAT
>NC_140173.1:118448729-118451229 GCF_963971535.1 Notolepis coatsorum | reverse complement strand
AGACAGACAGACAGACACACACTTACCACACACACACACACACACACACCTACACACACACACACACACACACACACACACACACACACACACACACACACACACACACACACACACACACACACACACACACACACCACACACACACACACACTGTGAAGCCGCGAGCGCTGGCACAGCGGGCTATGTTGGTGTCAAGAGATCAGGGGACTGACACTGCAAGGCTTTGTGCCGGCTTGAATGGGAACCCAAGGCAGAGACCACGGCTCTGAATGAGCACCATTCGGGGGGAAAACCTAGTGGTGGGAATGGAGGCTGGTAATTAGGAGGCCATTGTGTATCTTTAGCATCCGCAGACAGAGAGGTCAAGAAGGCAGACCCTGTACTGCACCCCCAGCACCGCTCTGACTGTAGCACTGTGGTGAGCGTGGTGTATTTGGAAAAGGGCCTCTGCGACATTTCGGTTCTCAAAGTGGGGTTCCATGAGGGGGTTCCAGCAAGTGAGGAATAGTTTATTTTTTTGTATCCACTTTTTCTCCCATTTTTCTATTTTTCTCCCATCCCAATTTTCATATCGTCCAATTCAACCCTCCCTGTCTTCGAACGTTGTTTCTTGCCTCCCACAAGCCGGCTGCAATGTGGACTAAGTCATACATAGCACAAGTCCCCTCCGATACTCGAGGTAACAGCCGTCGCATCTTTTCACCTGCGCAGCTCGATCTTTCAGCGTCGGGGTCTGGGCTTTGGAGGGGCCCCGCCCCCGTCGCTTCTTGATTCTACTGCGCAGGCGCACCAACCGACCTGTAGGAGTCGCTGTCCACAATGCCCCGATCCCCACCCTTCAGTTTCCCTCTCCGTAATACGGCCAATGTGTATTACTGTGACGAACAGCTAAACTGAAAGCAATGTGGAGAGCGGGGCTCAAACAGGAGGCATCCTGGTCGAGACTAGGTCTCCAGCATTCGTTGCGAGCGCCTTGCCCACTGCGCCACGTAAGCCGCCCAAGTGAGGAATAGTTTAAAGGTAGAATCTGTAATCTGTAAAGACCTCTGGGCAAAGAGCCTTGCTTGGTATTGCGCTTTGTTTATTTTTGTTTTGTTTTGGGTCTGTGGGTTGGAGTTTAGTCACTTATTATACTGTGGATTTCTCCAGATGTCTCTTGTCAGAGACTGAGGTGTGGCCAGCATCTACTGTACTTCTACTGCAAGCGCAATACCAAGTGTGGCTCTTTTGCCTAGATGTCGCTGTTTAATGACGTTACAGATTCTACTTTCATTTCATTAACATTCTATTTTACTAGAAGTTAGCCCAGTAAAGAGATGGTAGAAGAATGATCTTATCTCCTTTATCCTAGAATAAGGCAGTTTCCCTCATTTACAATGCTGTCAAGATTTACAGGCATATTAAAAAACAGATAAAAACATGCAATAAAGACAAGGGAAAGAAAATCAGCTGACATTCACACATGAAAAAAAAAAAAAGAAAAAAAAAAAAAAGAAAGATAAAAATTTGAAACAGTCACTGAAACAGGGAGTTAATAATCATGCCTGCAGATCATTCCAATAGGCTGGAGCATTAAAACAAAGGGATGACATTCCAAGTTCAGTCTCTGTACTCTGGGGACCTGAAACATAAGTAATTTATTTGTGACATATTTATCAACAATTCTTAGAAAGTGTTCTATTTTCGTACTTAAGCACAGAATTTAGAATGTGTGTACGCACAGAAATATCGGGATTTATCAACCGTGCATACACGGGTCCTACGCTCCTCCGTATTGATAAATACCATTTGTTCTTACCGTCAATGCTCGTGCATGATTATCCATATATGGTAATGAAACACCCCCCATGGGATGTGAAATATTGGACTGACCCGAGCGAACTATGAGAAACTCCACGAGCGAGATTGTTCACGGGAAGCGCTGTCGAACCAAGAAGACACAACCCATGTTATGGGATAAATAAAAAGGCTGGCGGACTTGTACACGGTGATGTCAGATATCAACGACTCCCTAAGACCATTGCTGCAATTCTGCCTGGACAGCTCAAAATACTAATAAAGACTGTTCGTTAACCACTGTTTGGCGTTGGTGTGTCATTATAACCATGCTGGAATATGAATGCCTTTATTAGTTTTGTTCGATTGGCTACCTGGTATAATATGACTTGTAGAGGCATACAATCTATTTTGTTGTCGGTATTAGGTAGCCTATATGAATTACATATATAGCAATAGCAACATATTATGCAACAGTAACTTGCGCATATATAATATATCATATCATATTCCTATATGTCTCCCGGGAATCGTGGGGCTCTGGGGAATAAAGGTTGGGAAGATAATGTTATAGGCTATTTCATTTACAGTTTACTCTATCAGCCTACCCAGCATGTAATACGTTCTTTGTTAGAACTCAACTCGTTATTATTTTGCGCATAGATTGCAGAAATACGGGAACGTTTTGATTTATATTTAAAAGGCTTTG
This sequence comes from Notolepis coatsorum, assembly GCF_963971535.1. NCBI lineage: Eukaryota > Metazoa > Chordata > Actinopteri > Aulopiformes > Paralepididae > Notolepis > Notolepis coatsorum. The sequence continues at coordinate 118,448,741 of NC_140173.1, read as the reverse complement.
ACACAAAACGAA
>NC_140173.1:118377603-118448529 GCF_963971535.1 Notolepis coatsorum | reverse complement strand
GAGAGAGAGAGTGAGAGAGAGAGAGGAGAGAGAGAGAGAGAGAGAGAGACAGAGGACAGAGACAGAGAGAGAGAGAGAGAGAGAGGAGAGAGAGAGAGAGAGAGAGAGAGAGAGAGAGAGAGAGAGAGAGAGAGAGAGAGACAGAGACACAGAGAGAGAGAGAGAGAGAGAGAGAGAGGGGGGGGAGAGAGAGTGTTTGAGGTTCTATAGTGTAAACAGATCAGTCTTATCAGGGACACTGGAGACATAGCAGACATCCACACTGCTCTAGTCCAAACAGCTGTAGCCCCTGCCTTTTTTAACTGGTTATTCTGTTGGTCAGCTGTTAAACATAGGAAGTGCTTTTATAGCAGTGGATTGAAAAACCATATTGGGCCAGAGATCAGTTATAGCTGAGAGACACAAATGAATTTAGCACCACACTCTGAGGCCTTGTCCAGACTACGACGATTTTGGGTGTATCCGCCAAAGTATTTTATCGCATGCGCGTTTCGTCCAGACGGAACCGCGTTCTCGGAGCCTGAATACGCTATTTTCTGAGAACGGGTCCCAGAGTGAACAAATCTGAAGACGCAATAAATCAATCAATCAACGCCACCCCGTCTTTACAAGCCAGTATGCATCTTTCCTGAACCGATGACGCGATAGCCCACCTCTCCTTTAACCCGCATGCGCATTATTAACATAGCTACAACACACAGTAACATGAATACAATTACATGCATCATTGTTTACAATGAACGGGTGGGGCTAGTCGAAAGGACTGGACACAGGGACAAGTTAAACATCAATCAATTAATTTAATACAACAGGTAGTTCGAGCTGCACTCTCGTGCCTACGATCGCACCATATTATATACGGCTTTGACGCGCTCTCTCTCTCCTGCCGATTAGAATCAGCAGCTCTTCCTCCTCATCATCGATTGCCTGTAGCAGCTGCATTTTGCGCATGTGAGCCGCGGTGTCTCTCCTCTCTAGCGTTAGCTCAAAAGCACAGAACTGGACGACACAAGTTGTTCCGCTAGCGAAACAACAATAACGCTTCCGGTCGGGGGGGTTTCAAATAAAAGAGCGACGTCTAAAATAGCAAAGACGTTTATTTTGGTTTTCAGTGGTTTTGTTTGGACGCACATATTTCTTGAGACGATTTCGTGTTTATGTAAAACTTTCTTTAAATGAAAACTAAATGAAAACGAAAAAGATCGGTTCCGTCTTTGTCTGGACATGGCCTCATACAATCGAGGCATGGTGGGGAAAACATGCAGAGATAGAAATGCATGCACTTGGGCGGTCAGGCGGCGTAGCGGAGATTGTGCTCGTCACCAATGCAAGAGGCTGCGGTCTCGACTCCCGGAGAGTCAGCATTGCCTTGGCTCGGGCTGATCGCTATACTAACTCGTTTGGCTGAGTTAGGGGGAGGGGAGCCGTGGGTGGGTCCTGGGCGTTGTGGACAGCGACCCCTACAGTTCGGTCGGGGCGCCTGCTCAGCAAGGGTAGGATCTGGAGAGAGGTAGTGCGACCTTCCACACGTTACACTCTCCCGGTGAGAATCTGCGCGGCCAGGCTGGCTGCCGGCTGGCTGCACATGCGTCGGAGGAAAGCATATGACAGTCTCCGGCCTCTCGGACCAACAGTAGGGGGGGGGGGGGTGCGCAACAACCAGGAAGGGGGTTGGGAATTGGCATAACGACTAACAGTGGGATGGGAGAAAAATCGGAAAAAGAAGGAAAAAAAATAAAAATAAAAAAATGCACACACACAATGCAAAGGAAGGAATCTCTGTGTGTCTGTGTGCTATAGCCACTAATCGAGGGGAGCTATTGACAATTTGGATGGATGCTTACAAATTTGTCTCTACGCCACCATCATTGTTTTATGGCGAGCATGTTAAACCCAATCTTGTTGGCCGTCTTTCCTGTGCTCCTTCCTTGCAGTAGTGGTGCTCAAAAGGCACCTTGAAGTTATAATAATAATAATAATAATAATAATAATAATAATAATAATAATAATAATAATAATAATAATAATAATAATAATAATAATAATAATAATAATAATAATAATAATAATAATGCAGGACCTCTTTAGGGGGTCTTTATTCGGCATGCAATGAACTGGACATGCAATTGGAGCGGCACACACACACACCGGGATACACACACACACACACATGCATTGTCTTTTTCTCAGTCGCCGATGCGATTGAGTCTCTGCACTTGACCCATCCCGTCGTCCTTCCCCCCATGGGCAGCCGGGAGCAGATAGGGCGTCAACGTGAGCCGCGCCCCGGGGACCAATCCAAGTGCTCCTGCCCGTCTTCGTCCAGGACGCCAGAGCGTTAGTGATCTGTTGTTGTGCATGTTTTTCCATTGGGTTTATCTTATCGGGGGGGGAAACCCTTGCGTTTTAAACTAGTGCTGTCAATCGATTAAAATATTTAATCACGATTAATCGCATGATTGTCCATAGTTAACTCGTGATTAATCGCAAATTAATCATTATTTTTTTTTATCTACCTTAAACGGATCTTTTTCAAGTTCCAAGTTTTAATACTCTTATCAACATGAGAGTCAACAAATTCTTGCTTTATGCAGCCATTTAACACAAAAGGATGACCCTCATGCATTGCAAATTTGCATCAAATTCAAAACAGAGTGATGCACAAAATAACTTAAAAGAAAAGAATAATTTTAAATAATGAATAAAGTGCATGAAATAATAGGGGAAAGAAAACGTTAGGAACTTGTTACATTCACCCACAGTTGGTGTTATTTTAGATTGTAATTTGTCGTGGGAGGGACATATAGATTATGTTGTTGTAAAGATGTGGATATATCTGCTATGAATGGGGGCTATGCTTTTCTGACACCACAACTGACCAAACAAGTCATCCAGACTGTAGTTCCATCGCATCTAGATCTAGAGTAGCTCTGTTCTGAGCCAGTTGTAGCTTTCCTAGATCCTTCTTGGTTGCACCACTGGTGGGGCTCGGGAGGTAGAGCAGTCGTCTGGTAATCCAGAGGTTCCCGATGAGCAGATTTGCACCTTGCATGGTTGCCTCTGCCATCGGTGTGTGAATGTGTGAGTGAATGGGTAAAATGAGGAACAAATTGTAAAGCGCTTTGGATAAAAGCACTATATAAAATGCACCATTTACCATTTATTTACCAGCTCGGCTGGCCCTTTGATGCACACTAAGGTCTCCTGGATGAAAGTCACGGAGAGGCTGACAGTATCACTCTTTGTTTTTGTTAGAAATATTAATGTATTGAAATATATAATCTCAACACTCATAACATACATGAATACCACATGAGACATGCCACCAGAGGTCGCTATACAGTTCTTAAAGCTAGAACACAATCAATTTAACGCACAGTGCTGTATAGAGCCATGGTTGCACTGAACTCACTTCCAGAACAGAAGCACAAACTAAAACAAGCTTCAAGATTCAAGAGTTTTATTTGTCACATACTATAGTATTGAAAGCTGTACTATAGTCAATGAACAGCAATCTCACATAGTCCCCCTTCTGACTGTCAAGGTGAGAAAGGGTGTTGTGCAGTTATAGTGGACACCTTGAAGCAGGCAGGGACCACGGACTTGGCCAGGGATAGGTTGAATATAGGGGTGAACACCGGGGCTAGCTGGTTAGCACATGACTTCAGTATCCGCTCTGTTATGCCATCTGGGCCTGCAGCTGTCCTAGTGTTCACCCCTATAAACGCTCTCCTCACGTTGTGCTCCGTCACCGAAAGTGTGTGCTCTTCCCCAGCGGAGTAACTCACCTCCGTCGCGGTAACCGGCGCGCCAGTGACGCCGCCAGCCATTGAGCTAGTGTAAAAGGAGTTCAGCTCGTTCGCTAGGGAGGCGTCAGCACTCACGGTTGAGGAGGGGCTGCCCTTGTAGTCCGTTATTGTCCCCGCCATAAGCCCCCGGTGTCGTTCTGATCTATCTGTGTCTCCAGTCTGTTCCCATATTGCCGTTTTGCAGCCTTCACTGCCTTATGCAGAATTGTCAACCCACGGTTTCTGGTTTGGAAAAACCTGAACCGTCTTCGTGGGGACGATATTGTTAGCTAGTGTTGCTATGAAGCTAACAACAACATCTGCAAACTCACTGACCTTGCTGGAACTTGATTGGAACATAACCCAGTCGACGCCTGTGTGTCCTGTAGCGTGGCCTCTGATCGCTCGGACCACCGGGTCACTTCTCTTGTCACCACTACTTCACATGCTCGTTGTTTATATCCCGGTATCAGGAAAATGGCGGCCTGGTCAGATTTCCCAAATGGAGGGAACGGGAGCGCTTTGTAAAATATAAAGTATAGCAATGGTCCAAAGTCTCCCCCCTGGTGGTTCATGAAATGTGTTGGTAGAAGTTCGGCATAACCTTTTTTAGGTTTGCCTTATTGAAGTCGCCAGCCACCACCATGGCCGCGTCTGGATGTTAGATCTGATACCGGCATAATGTATCCTGAAGGTCCGCTAGTGCCCTGTGGGTATCAGCTGTGATGATGATGGCTGTGAATTCCCGGGGGAGATAGAAAGGACGGCATAAAATGGACAGATGTTCCTGGTCCGGCGAGCAAAACGGGAGAGAATCTTGATCTCCTTGGGGCTGCACCATTTGGCAGACCCCACCGCATTTGGACTTTCCAGACTCCTCCGCTCTGTCTGCTCGGAAAGCAGAGAAGGATTTGGATGGGCTTTAAAAGACAACTGAAACGACATCTAACAGGCCTATGCCTGTAAACACATTCTGTACATTTAGAGATACACACACACACACACACACACACACACACACACACACACACACACACACACACACACACACACACACACACACACACACACACACACTATCCACTTTTCTCTTCTTAAAGGCCCAGTTTTTCAATTTGAAAGCTTATGAAAATTTTGTTCTAGCTTCTTTACCCAGTGCATCCCACCACACAGTCACACGGTATTATTTTAGGTATTTTTCTGACGTTTGCTAGCTGACCGAAATGACAAGGAGGCACCGTCACATAATACAAAGTCAATGGAGAGCGATGGAATGTTTTCCCCTCTGTGTGGGTAGGACCTATTTGCGCTCTGTCTCTATTCTCTCCACAAACCAGTGATGGCGGCGTAGAGGCAACTGTGTAAGTGTCCATCCAAATTGCCACAGTTGTCGATTATGGGCTCATTGGGCTGTGTACGTGCCTGTAGTTTGCATATCTCAAGAACCGTTTATCTGATTGACTTTGCGCTAGGGATGTCCGATATTATCGGCCTACCGATATTATCGACCGATATTGGCATAAAAATGTGATATCGGAAAATATCGGTATCGGTTTTCAAAAAAGAAAAAGAAAAAAAAAACATTTATTTAACCTTTATTTATCCAGGCAAGCAAGTAAGAACAAATTATTATTTTATTTATTGTCAAAGTATGCATAATGTTGTGTTAATTCCACGACAAGAGATATGTAATGTTAATTACCTGAAATTATTCAGTTTTTGCATATATGAACCCTGCATATATCGGTATCGGTTGATATCGGTATCGTAAATTAAGAGTTGGACAATATCGGTATATCGGATATCGGTAAAAAAGCCAATATCGAACATCCCTACTTTGCGCTCATCAGGTGTATTGCTGAGGACCGGGGGGGGGTGCAGTGTCGAATTTGGTGCCATTTCGCCAGATGGTGGGGCTTTATAGCGTGACTGTCCTTTGCATATTGAGAACCATTCATCCGATCAACTTCACACTCGGTGAGTGTATCACTGAGGGCCCAGGGGAGTGCATTGTGGAATCTGTTGCCACTTGGCCAGATGGTGGCGCTAAAACAACAAACTTTACGTGTATGTCGAGTACCAGTCATCCGATCAACTTCACACTCTGTGGGTGTATTGCTGAGGACCCGGGGGAGTGCAGTGAGTCCACACTGGACGGTGTGCGGTGCTTGAGAACGCTGCCAGCAGCCGTAGGTCAGGCCACTCGCTCTGAACGGTCACGCCCCAAACAGGGTCTGCACCAGTACATACATGTACAGGTGCATCTCAATGAATTAGAATAGCAAGGAAAAGTTCATTTATTTCAGTAATTCAATTCAAAAAGTGAAAATCATATATTATATAGATTCATTAGACACAGAGTGAAATATTTCAAGCCTTTATTTCTAAAAAAAAATTTGATGATTATGGCTTACAACTAATGAAAACGCAAAATTCTGTATCTGAGAAAATGAAAATATTACATAAGACCAATAACTAAATATATATATATATATTACAGAAATGTCAGCCTACTGAAAAGTATATGCACTCAATTGGTCGGAGCATCTTTTGCATGGAATCAATGTGGCGTGGCGTGGAGGCAACCAATATATTGCCTCAATATTCTAATTTATTGAGATGCACCTGTATAACGTTGCTTGTATGCACACCACCATTTAATATTTGAACTCGGTAGATGCAATTCATATGTTGCTATGGCAACGGCTTACCGGTCAGAACACAATGTATGAGAGTGGTTCGGTTCTTCCGTCGCACGTTATTAACATCAGGAAAAGCCACTGAAGTCCAACTGATATCATATCCTTTGGCAACATCTTTTCTTCCAGTGGAAACCCATCTTTTTAAAGCATGCCTCCGTGAGAACCCAACACACTCAGTGACAGACAGCAGTAGCGTTTCCCTCTATTCCCCCGCGGGCCATGCAGAGATGTTTTTTGTGCACCTCTGTCGGACTCGCTATACAGTCAGTCACCCAACCTGCTCTTGTCATTCACTGGCCTGGTAACTCAATGCTGCAGTGCAGCTGCACAGCTCATTGGGGTTACTGAGACCAAGGGGAAGGCTAAGGCAAGGCTAGGGTTGGCCAGGTTGAAATTCACACCCAAAGCCCCACACACATCTACGGTCAGTACCGTCAGGGGTGTAGCTCCAGATTCTGGGCCCCATGAAAGAATGTATTTGTAGGCCCCCAGTGAATGCGAGCGTGCGTAAGCGCGCAAGCAGACATTTTTTGGCAATTTTTTTATTGATGAAAACGCATAATATGGTTTTTACCTATACATTCGGATCAGCAGTTCAGCACCTGCACTGTTGGTGGGTGAGCCTAGTAAAGGATGTCGCATTGCGTTCATCTTCAATTAATGGACCAATGCAATAGTCTACCAAAGCCCCCCCTCTCTCTCTATATATCTCACACACACACACACACACACACACACACACACACACACACACACACACACACACACACACACACACACACACACACACACACACACACACACACACACACACACTTCAGAAACAAACATAGTATCAATGAGAGCATCAATAATACACCTGAGTGATGTCTAGTGAAAAAAAAAAAAAAAATAAAAAAATTATTTTTTTTGGGGGGCCCCCTCTCAGTGCTGGGCCCTTGGAATCATCCTAAGCTACCCCCCCCCAGCTACGCCCCTGAGTACCGTCACCCACGGTGCACCCAGCAAAGTGCATCGGTGTGGCAAGGCCAATCCTCTGGTCTGTTTAGAGAGACTTCCTGAAGCAGGTGTGAGGATGGATAATAATGTCTGGGTTCAACTTGGACCCAGCTGGCCTGACCTTGGGTATACACCGTGAGTGGGGCACGAAAAAACAGAGAGTTAGGGTTCTGTTCAAAACATTAGTTTTAAATACTGAGAATACTGAGAAGATATTATTGGTATGCATTGAGACACCGAACCTTTTTCACCGCGGGATCTGCATCAGTCATCCAAAAACATGACATTGAGCTCTGTGACCAATTAGAATCTGGGTTGTGGAAATCTAGGAATCTGGGAATAAGGTTTTGGCAAAGCGGGATCTGGCAACGGTGAGGCGCCTCCGCAGCTGTCCTGGACAAGAATGCCGAGGGGCCCGTTACCGAGGAGAACATCTTGGTATACACACACACACACACACACACACACACACACACACACACACACACGCACACGCACACACACACACACACACGCACACGCACACGCACACGCACACACGCACGCAGGCAAACACACACACACACACACACACACACATACACACACACAAACTGGCGTTGTCAATTCATTTTATAATGACACTTCCCATGTCTCAATTGGTCTGCATTACTTTAGAAAGAATCTTAATAATCGTGGTCTTTTGGGGAACTATTGAAAGGTCTCCAGTCTTCTTTCAAATGTTCTTCTTCTTTTCTCATCATAACTGAGTAAAATCAAACCTCTGTTGTTATTATTATTATCCTAACAGTGAATTCAGCTGCTTATATGAGACCCCAGCCTGCAGTTTATCAAAACAACATTAAATTACAGGTCATGCATTTTCATTTGGAACTAATAACATAAAGTAATAACATTAAATAAGAAGGACTTAGAAGGGATTGGTTTTTAATCTAGATCAACAGATCAGCATTATTGTCAGTAGTCCCTGCAGAATCTTTCAATCTCCAATTTGTCATTTTAATTGTCAGCTGATTTTGTACCCGACAGGTAGGACATTCTTCTCTACCCTAGAACCAAGCGAAACCATTGAAAATGTATTGAGAAAATGTAAAAATTTAGTTTTTCACCCTCTATTTACTTAAACAAAAATATGCTTTTGGAGGCATAAAAACTGCTACCTGTAACAGTAACAACAACACCTGTAACAGTAACAACACCTGTAACAGTAACAACACCTGTAATAGTAACAACACCTGTAACAGTAACAACACCACCTGTAACAGTAACAACAACACCTGTAACAGTAACAACACCTGTAACAGTAACAACAACACCTGTAACAGTAACAACACCTGTAACAGTAACAACACCTGTAATAGTAACAACACCTGTAACAGTAACAACACCACCTGTAACAGTAACAACAACACCTGTAACAGTAACAACACCTGTAACAGTAACAACAACACCTGTAACAGTAACAACACCTGTAACAGTAACAACACCTGTAATAGTAACAACACCTGTAACAGTAACAACACCACCTGTAACAGTAACAACAACACCTGTAACAGTAACAACACCTGTAACAGTAACAACACCTGTAATAGTAACAACACCTGTAACAGTAACAACACCACCTGTAACAGTAACAACAACACCTGTAACAGTAACAACACCACCTGTAACAGTAACAACACCTGTAACAGTAACAACACCTGTAACAGTAACAACACCACCTGTAACAGTAACAACACCTGTAACAGTAACAACACCACCTGTAACAGTAACAACAACACCTGTAACAGTAACAACACCACCTGTAACAGTAACAACACCTGTAACAGTAACAACACCTGTAACAGTAACAACACCACCTGTAACAGTAACAACACCTGTAACAGTAACAACACCTGTAACAGTAGCAACACCACCTGTAACAGTAACAACACCACCTGTAACAGTAACAACACCACCTGTAACAGTAACAACACCTGTAACAGTAACAACACCACCTGTAACAGTAACAACACCACCTGTAACAGTAACAACGCCTGTAACAGTAACAACACCACCTGTAACAGTAACAACACCACCTGTAACAGTAACAACACCTGTAACAGTAACAACACCACCTGTAACAGTAACAACAACACCTGTAACAGTAACAACACCACCTGTAACAGTAACAACACCTGTAACAGTAACAACACCACCTGTAACAGTAACAACACCTGTAACAGTAACAACACCACCTGTAACAGTAACAACACCTGTAACAGTAACAACACCACCTGTAACAGTAACAACACCTGTAACAGTAACAACACCTGTAACAGTAACAACACCTGTAACAGTAACAACACCTGTAACAGTAACAACAACACCTGTAACAGTAACAACACCTGTAACAGTAACAACACCACCTGTAACAGTAACAACACCTGTAACAGTAACAACACCACCTGTAACAGTAACAACACCTGTAACAGTAACAACACCACCTGTAACAGTAACAACACCACCTGTAACAGTAACAACACCTGTAACAGTAACAACACCACCTGTAACAGTAACAACACCTGTAACAGTAACAACACCTGTAACAGTAACAACACCTGTAACAGTAACAACACCTGTAACAGTAACAACACCTATAACAGTAACAACACCACCTGTAACAGTAACAACACCACCTGTAACAGTAACAACAACACCTGTAACAGTAACAACAACACCTGTAACAGTAACAACACCTGTAACAGTAACAACACCACCTGTAACAGTAACAACACCACCTGTAACAGTAACAACAACACCTGTAACAGTAACAACACCACCTGTAACAGTAACAACAACACCTGTAACAGTAACAACAACACCTGTAACAGTAACAACACCTGTAACAGTAACAACACCACCTGTAACAGTAACAACACCACCTGTAACAGTAACAACAACACCTGTAACAGTAACAACACCTGTAACAGTAACAACACCTGTAACAGTAACACCACCTGTAACAGTAACAACACCACCTGTAACAGTAACAACAACACCTGTAACAGTAACAACACCACCTGTAACAGTAACAACACCTGTAATAGTAACAACACCTGTAACAGTAACAACACCACCTGTAACAGTAACAACACCACCTGTAACAGTAACAACAACACCTGTAACAGTAACAACACCTGTAACAGTAACAACACCACCTGTAACAGTAACAACAACACCTGTAACAGTAACAACACCACCTGTAACAGTAACAACAACACCTGTAACAGTAACAACACCTGTAACAGTAACAACACCTGTAACAGTAACAACACCACCTGTAACAGTAACAACACCACCTGTAACAGTAACAACACCTGTAACAGTAACAACAACACCTGTAACAGTAACAACACCTGTAACAGTAACAACACCACCTGTAACAGTAACAACACCTGTAACAGTAACAACACCACCTGTAACAGTAACAACACCTGTAACAGTAACAACACCACCTGTAACAGTAACAACACCTGTAACAGTAACAACACCTGTAACAGTAACAACACCACCTGTAACAGTAACACCACCTGTAACAGTAACAACACCACCTGTAACAGTAACAACACCTGTAACAGTAACAACAACACCTGTAACAGTAACAACACCACCTGTAACAGTAACAACACCTGTAACAGTAACAACACCTGTAACAGTAACAACACCACCTGTAACAGTAACACCACCTGTAACAGTAACAACACCTGTAACAGTAACAACACCTGTAACAGTAACAACACCACCTGTAACAGTAACAACACCACCTGTAACAGTAACAACACCACCTGTAACAGTAACAACACCACCTGTAACAGTAACAACACCTGTAACAGTAACAACAACACCTGTAACAGTAACAACACCTGTAACAGTAACAACACCACCTGTAACAGTAACAACACCACCTGTAACAGTAACAACACCACCTGTAACAGTAACAACACCACCTGTAACAGTAACAACACCACCTGTAACAGTAACAACACCTGTAACAGTAACAACAACACCTGTAACAGTAACAACACCTGTAACAGTAACAACACCACCTGTAACAGTAACAACACCACCTGTAACAGTAACAACACCTGTAACAGTAACAACACCACCTGTAACAGTAACAACACCACCTGTAACAGTAACAACACCTGTAACAGTAACAACACCACCTGTAACAGTAACAACAACACCTGTAACAGTAACAACACCACCTGTAACAGTAACAACACCTGTAACAGTAACAACACCACCTGTAACAGTAACAACAACACCTGTAACAGTAACAACAACACCTGTAACAGTAACAACACCACCTGTAACAGTAACAACACCACCTGCAACAGTAACAACAACACCTGTAACAGTAACAACACCACCTGTAACAGTAACAACACCACCTGTAACAGTAACAACACCTGTAACAGTAACAACACCCGTAACAGTAACAACACCTGTAACAGTAACAACACCACCTGTAACAGTAACAACACCTGTAATAGTAACAACAACACCTGTAACAGTAACAACACCACCTGTAACAGTAACAACAACACCTGTAACAGTAACAACACCTGTAACAGTAACAACACCTGTAACAGTAACAACACCACCTGTAACAGTAACAACAACACCTGTAACAGTAACAACACCACCTGTAACAGTAACAACACCTGTAACAGTAACAACACCACCTGTAACAGTAACAACACCTGTAACAGTAACAACAACACCTGTAACAGTAACAACACCTGTAACAGTAACAACACATGTAACAGTAACAACAACACCTGTAACAGTAACAACAGTGGGAAAAAAGTTAAACAGAAATTGTAGTTACAAGGTTTTCAGGGGAGGCGCCTGTGAAACACAACTGTCATGTTTTTTTTTATATATATATTATTTTTTTGTATCTTTCCCCCCTCCTTTTTTTGATTTTTTTCCCATCCCACTGTTAGTCGTTATGCCAATTCCCAACCCCCTTCCCGTTGGTCCGGGAGGCCGGAGACTGTCACATGTTTTCCTCCGACACATGTGCAGCCAGCCGGCAGCCAGCCTGGCAGCGCAGATTCTCACCGGGAGAGTGTAACGTGTGGGAGGTCACACTACCTTTCTCCAGATCCTACCCTCGCTGTGCAGGCGCCCCGACCGAACTGTAGGGGGCGCTGTCCACAACGCCCAGGACCCACCCACGGCTCCCCTCCCCCTAACTCAGCCAAACGAGTTAGTATAGCGATCAGCCCAAGCCAAGGCAATGCTGACTCTCCGGGAGTCGAGACTGCAGCCTCTTGCATTGGTGACGAACAACTGTCATGGTTGACCTTTTCCCCCTGTATAGTCACGGTGAGAGGACGTGTGGGGATTTCTCTCAGCATGTCTGAACACAGACTAAACAGAGCTGACACACATCGTGCTGTTACAGTAAGTTAGTACAGTACGTTTACGCTAGATGTCTGTGCTGTTGTTAAAGACGTTACACAAAACAGTTGCCATGGTGCAATATCTGTCTCTTCCAGTACGTGCACACACACACACACACACACACACACACACACACACACACACACACATGCCCGCACAGCCAAATACGCACGGCCAAACATTGCTAGGGGGAAGCCATTTCCTAGAATGAACTATTTTGGCTTCTGCGCGAGGGCTAGACATGGATTTGTGGTTGTTCTTGTAAACAGTCGGAGTAGCTGTCCCCTGAAAAATCCATCCCTTACACATCATGGATAGATAACAAACCCATTCACAGAGACTTGTGACCTCAGCGGTTAAACCCTGAATCCCACAAGGGAAGAAGGCCCAATCCAAAGCATGGCTGTCTCCTTGAGGTCGTAGCTTCCCGAATCAGATCATCTTCTTAACCCTTTCAGACCTATGTTGACAACTGAACATTATTAACGGCCACAAGACAGAATTCCGAGAAAACTTTCTAAAGAAACGAACAAAAAAAAAGAAAGCATGTGCCTGAAGGGGTTCAATCCGTTTCGTCTCGGATCTTTAAACAACTTCAATTCCACATCGATTCATTATCCTTTTGAATGATACATTTTTGGATGTTATGACTTGAGGTTTTAAAGGATATTTGGATTTGATCATGCATTCTGTCTCTGTGGCCGTCTGGGGGATTTTTTCTTCTCCACTTTTCACTTCTCCGTCTTCAGACCCGTCCGATACTCGTCCTGTTGTCTAGAGTCGTCTCTGTCTGTCCCTCCTAAAGTCCACCCAGGGGAAACATATGAGTGAAGCAGTAGAAACCGTCACTGTGGCACAAATGCCCTCTTGGCATATTTAGACAGGGAAGCAACTGCAGGATGTGCTATTGTGAGTGTGCTACTTTTTTCTTTTCTTTTTATAGTGGAATGAAATGCCAAGCACACGTTCGGCTTTAGCTCAAATAAAGGGCTTCTAGAACATGAAACCTTTTTAAGAATAGCACCCTGACCCAAATTTAGGTGCAGGTTGCGAGACTGAGAGCACTGGGTGACTGAGCGATGATAGAAAACGAATAGTATCTGGCAGGCTATGCACACACTCACATACTGTACCACGTACGTCCAGCCTCACCAACCAGCGTGAAAAACGTGGTCAGATTACATATTGAATTTGATCTGATATTAGCTTACATACTGTATACCGTATACATACTGTACATACATTCCACAGTATTAGCCGTACTAAACAGTACGAGCGCATGTGCCGTCGTGGTGGGAAGTGGCCGTCTGTATTATTACACATGGCAACTTGAAAGTAACACTGTTATGTCAGCTTTCTGCTTGTCAGCACTCTTGTATGACATTGTTGATTGATGTTTGGGTGTTTCTCTTTTCTTTTTTGTGGGATGTTGCAGCGGTGAAGGTTTCCTTTGAAAATCACACAGAGACAGAGACCGAGACGTGTGGTTGAGCAGGATGGAAATATGTGAGAGAAACCTTTGTAGTTTATAGTTGGGCAGAGCTAATGTGTGATTTCGGTCGGTCTACAATGTTTAGCGGTGGTAAGTCGCGGTTTGTATACAAATGTGTTTGGAATTATCACTGTCGTTATGACAAATGACAACATTTTATTGAATCCATAGGTTGTTTTTGTGTTTGTGTGTTTGTGCTTCTCAGTGAACAAAATATTTCACTGCGTGGTAATAACTTCTCCATTCGTTGCTCTGACTGTATGTGATGGTATGTTGTTCATGAATCAGAATCAGTCTGTTTCTACTGACTTCCTGCATGGTCTGTTATTGAACCCTTCATTGTATGAATAAATATTGAGGTCTATGGGTTAGCTAAAAGGCCATTGTTATGTGTTTTTGAGTCACTGCGGTTTATACAGTCATTATTTCAAATTGCATGACTGAGAAAGTTTGGAGAGGTTGAGAGGTTGCATAAATACAGCCTTTAGATGTTCAGTTTCAGAAATCTGAAAGTGCACGTAATGACCCCAAGGGTGTGTGTGTGTGTGTGTGTGTGTGTGTGTGTGTGTGTGTGTGTGTGTGTGTGTGTGTGTGCGTACGTGCGCATGCGTGCGTGTGCGTGTGTAAGTTTAAACTACTTGTGAGGACCAATTCATTAATTTGGGTTGTGAGGACATTGGGTTGGTGGTTATGGCAAGCGGCTAGGGAATGAATGACAGTGAAAGTCAATGCAATGTCCTCAGAAATATAATTATACCAATGTGTGTGTGTGTGTTTGTGTGCGTGTGTGTGCAGCTGTCTGCGTACGCGCGTGCCCAAAGCCTGATGTGTGACTGAGGTTACGCATGAGTGTGTAATACAGGGGTTTATATTTAGATACAACTGTACAAGATAAGCAGGGTTATCTCAGCAGTTGTGGATGTGGAGCAGTAAAGTAGTGCAATGATATGAGGCCAACAGAGAGTCACAGATATCTACCTCTACACCACTGTTTTTAATAGACACACGACATGGTTGTCCTACAATGTTGACCCATTTAGTGGACACAGTATGGGTGGGTGATGGAGTAGATTTCATACCATGATATATTTAGCATTTTGGACATCAACGATATATATAGGATAGTAGGTTATATTTTATACATAGTAGCCATAGTTTCTTGCCATGTGTCTCGACAGTGCAATTATTTTACAGTACAATATTGACATTGTGCACTCTTATACAACCTTGGAATTTCGATTTGACTTAAAGGAGCGTGGCACAAGCTTTTACCGTCTTCTCCAGAGTCAGACAAGAAGATAGATACCAGTGTCCTCTCTGTGCGTTCTGTAGAAAGCTATCCGTCTGCAAACTAGCCTAGCTTAATACAAATGAATGGAAGTGGATACGGATCTGCTAGCCTAGCTTAAACCTCCGGGAGAGGTGTTTTTGGCCAACATCTAGGCTATAGCTGCTGCCGAATAGCTTTCTACTGAACGCACAGAAAGACAAGTCAAGTCAAGAGTTTTAATTGTCACGGCATACAAGTATACAATGAAATGCGGGTGGTCTTGCCCGCAACGATGTGCAATACAGTGTTACAACATATAATAGAATCCAATAAAAAAACAACATTGTGCAATAAACAGGTAACAGGTAACATGGTGTGACATCTCGGTATCTGTACATAGTTATTTACAGAGCATATAGGACATGCTAGGTAGCTTTGGTAGTGCAATACACTTCCTGTTATTCTAATTTAAAGTGGCCTTTCCTTTTGGCCATAAGTGTGCGGCATGAGTGTGTGCCCGCTCATGTTAAAGTGGCTGCTAGTGTGTGAGCGTGCACAGCGTGCGTGTCGTGTGTGTGTTCATGTGTGAGACAATGTTTATCAATCTTCTTGTCTGACTTTGGAGAAGACAGTAAGCTCATTTCCCCATAGTTGGCATGTTCCTTTAAGTATTTATAGCTGGGAATCACCATAAATTCTCTGTGAACCCATCAGGTGCAAACAATATGGGTACATTTATAAAGCCAGATTGACAATGGCCTCTATTTAGTATTCCATGCCCATGTTGCATAGTAGGTGAATATTGTTCCCTCAGTCATGTCACACTAGCACATATATATTTCTATCCAATACCCTGGGAACATGCCACGGTGGATCAAACAATATGACTTGTTCATGTTGGTAAGAGAATATCGCTCTAGTCTCAGCACACTGATCACTCAGTTATCACTTTTCCTAAGCACTAGGGCTGGGCCATAATTCAGTATCATCATCTAATATCTTACAATCATCATCATCATCATCATCATCATCATCATCAAATGGGAAATGGTGCATTTATATAGCGCTGTTATCCAAAGCGCTTTACAATTTGTTCCTCACATTTGACCCATTCACTCACACATTCACACACCGACGCCAGAGGCAACCATGCAATGTGCCAACCTGCTCATCAGGAGCAGTTATGGGTTAAGTGTCTTGCTCTTGTCTTTCACACCTTGATGGAATTATCATATTGTAATTTCACAGCACACAATTCTGTTGTCTAAATTGAACTGAAATCTCCCCCAAAATTTTATTTGAGGGAATATCATTTGAAAGGGATTGGATTACTTAACATAATTTCATATGTAGCCTAAGTTGTTATAAACTCCAAATATAAACTGTATATATATATATATATATATATATATATATATATATATATATATATATATATATATATGGAGGACAAAATCCAAAGTTTTGGTCTACCAATCAGTGTTACCCAGAGTCACAACCATGCACACTCCCCACAGTGACTGTTGATTACCATCAGATACACACCATCATATCAGTGTCTCAAAACACCAAGACTACGCCACCATCACCTCAGAGAAGCACCTGAATGCTCCAGCAAGGCCAAACTTGAAACCATTCATATTGTACTTGGCATGCCAACAAGTACCCCCCCCCCCCCCCCCACACACACACACACACACACACACACATTAACAGGTTGCAGACACAACCGCATAAACAATCAATGTCTTCAAGAGTATGTGCTTACAACCGTCATAGGCAATACATGAAAGTGTGAGATCCATTGACGAACGGGTTCAAAAGGTCCCCTGAACCACATCTCAGGGCTTTCGGCTCTGAGTCGAGGAGACGGAACTGCATGATTAATACATATTCAGTTACTAAAGCACTATTATGAAACGTGCAGGAAATATTCCTCTGTCCTGTCTGGAGGGAGGATGAGGGATGATTTATGCTTTGATATTTTTTCTCTGTGTTTCTTGTGGAGAGCCAGTTCTCAGGTTTAAAAACCACATCCAGATTCCTGCCGTTTCCGCGTGGCGTGGCGTCCAGCAGACCGCTGAGGCCTACAGCGTGTAGCTGAGACCACATTAAAGTCATTAGCGGTCTTATCAGAAGTGCTACGGCTAATGAGCAAACCAAACAAAAGCTCCAAAAGACTAAACGCTAATATTGTGAACCGAATTCGATCTGTGTGTCTTGGTGTGGTATCTGTAAATCTATCTTTCTCTGGACGAGAGCCAAAGCAAATACAGATCTGGAGATAAAGAGGCAAACGTAGAGACACACGCACGCATGCACACGCACGCACGCACGCACGCACGCACGCACGCACGCACGCACACACACACACAGGATAGGTCTGGAGGGCTGGTTTGGTGTTCTTGTGTTGCTCTCTGAGTGATGTCCTGTGGGATGCGGAGAGGCAGAGAGGGGCCTGAGCTCCTCCACTGCTCTTTTGTTTACGCTGATGGTTTCCAGATGCTAGCGAGTGATCGGAGCGCTACGGAACGCCGTGGAGCAGCCCCAGCAGTTTTGGGCCAGCGCCAGCGAGCCAGAATTAAGGCAGCGCTTATCTGGGAAACTTGTGAAAACATGTCTTTGCTTTGTAATAAGCCCAGAGAATGTTCCTGAAGCCAAGAGCTCCGTTGCAGAAAGTGATTAGAACCAGTGTGATTGTGGAGAGAGAGACATTTGTTGTAAACATCCTCCCTGCATGTCAAAAACGCTGCAAGATAACAAGCAAGACTTATTTTAACATTAGACATCCCTGTTAGTAAAAAAAAATATATATATATTGATTCTAATTAATATGTTTGCTTTATACACTGATTTGATTGCACATTCCGTTATGAGATTTGCACATACCCGTCTTACCCCGGCCAAGCCACTGTTTTGAATTGTGATTGGAAAGAGACATGGTGCTCTGTAACTCCTCTCTGGGTGAGGGGTCTCTCTATTTGGCCAATGGTCCTCAGGGAAGTTGGTTGTTGAAACAGAGGTGCATTGTGCTGGAGAGACGGCATATTTATCACTTTAGCAGCACACCTGTTCCTCCCATCACTTTCAGCCTCTGCCACCTCGCTTCACAGACATTATAAAGAGACAGCTGCACCAGCAAAGGACCCCGGCGAGAGAGAGGGAGAGGAGAGAGAGAGAGAGAGAGAGAGAGAGAGAGAGAGAGAGAGAGAGAGAGAGAGAGAGAGAGAGAGAGAGAGAGAGAGAGAGAGAGAGAGAAAGAGAGAGAAAGGCAGATAGGGCTTCAGGAAACAGTGGCCTTATTTAAAGCTACGAGTGCATGGTGGGATTGATAAATAACCCCCAGAATGCACCTGGCTGAGGTTCTGGCATGGGATTGGGCTGTGGAGTCCAGCAGCGGAAACAGCCAATAAAAAAAATGCCTGTTTTGTGGGCAGTGGGACCCAGCTGAGAGGGTGACAGAATCATTCTTGTGAGGAGAGAGAGAGAGAGAGAGAGAGAGAGAGAGAGAGAGAGAGAGAGAGAGAGAGAGAGAGAGAGAGAGAGAGAGAGAGAGAGAGAGAGACTGGAGGCAGTGGCCATCTGCATGCCCCAACTTGGCCCTGGCTGACAAACTGCAACCAGGGACAGATCTTCATTTCTTTACTCTGTTGATGCTGTGATGTCATCCACCACCACGGGTAGGCTATACTAAGTGGACACGCTGATTTTACTGACATGCAGTAATTGAGGAAGATAGAGAACGTGTCTGCGAAGGGTGGATGTTGTATTAGATGTGAATCAAAAAAGGAAATTCCATTAAAAACACATAATTTATGTAATTGGACATACACCAAAACCCGATAAAAAAAGGCTTGCACTATCTCTGACCAAACCTTGCTCTTGACAGCGGTTGCACTCACAGTTGTCTTCTTTTCTCCTTTGTTTCCCCTTAATGTTGTGTGTCTCCACGAGCAGCACGTTGACCTGCTGGGGGCTCAGTTGTAATCCTTTAGGATGGGAAGTTAAAGGCATTTAAAACAGACTCAGGTTTGTGTCTGCTGCTTTCTGTGGTGCTTGTTTTGTCCCAGAGTCAGGAACCACAGAAAGGCATGTGCAATTTGCATAGAAACGACCTAAAGTTGGCAAGATCTTCATGTTAGTCTTCTTGTCTTTACTTTACTTTACTTTAAATACTTCTTGCTCATTTTCACCAAAGAATAGCATCCCTAGGCTTACTGTGGGCTGTAGCTGGAACCCAAATCAATAGAAGATTGTTTCCTCTAATACATGGGTAGTTTAACAACATATGTGAAATTCTATATCCCTAACCTTGAATGTAGCTGTAGTGGTCTCTAGAATGATCCTTTTTAGGTTTAGATTGGAACGGATATCGAATATTAAACCAAGGCTAACTTGAACCTCTCCCTGAAGACAAGGGATTAGGGTGTGGGTGTCTGAGAGAGGGTGTAGACTATCTGGAGTCTGGAACAACAGAAATCACCTTTAGGATTCCCAGCTGCGGTCTGGACTGATTTCTTTCCCCCAGCGGTCGATAATGGGTGTCTTGGAGGAGCGGCTATTTCTAGAAATTACATTTCGAGTGACTTCTGTGATCTCAGAGTGTTTGTTGAATGCCTGAACTAAACATACCTCTTCATTTAAATTTTAATTTAATTTCAAACCTGTATTTAAACTCACGTTGAGTGTACATACAGAAATTTGCATAAATAAAGCATGTACAATCACAAAGCATATAAAATCATCACAATAACAGACAACAAGACGAGAGTAGACAAAAGCAAGGATAACAATTAAATCACGTACAACTTGATTGACAAACCTTACCATACACTTCAAAAGTGTGTGTGGGTGGGTATGAGGGTGTATAAGTCTGTCTCTATGTAACCAGACATTAGAGTATGTCTTTTATTGTTTAAAACCCCCCAAAAAAACAGGAATGTTAAGGACAGATTTAGGACAGATTCTTCCAGTGGTCAATAATAAATATCTTGGAGCAGCATCTTGTCGAATTAGAAGTGCCAGAGTGACCTCTTCCATCTCAAGAGCAGTGGTGAAAAGTAACTAAGTATTTTTTACTCAATCACTGTACTTTAACACTTTGAGTGCCAGCAGGGGGCGCCAGAAATAGCGCTTGAGTGCCAGCGCTGTAGTCAATGGGAGGGCGAGCACATTTGCGAATGCATAAACTATATCTTAAATTATGCCTATGTGTCTAATACGCCCGTCGCTTATCAATGACTTGTTTGCAGTCAACATTGTCGAAACGGATTGTTTTTTAATCATTACATTTCTGTTTTATACCATTTTGAAAAACTCATTTTTTGAAACTTACAGAAAAAAAAAGATTCTGCAGGAATCGCGCTTTACTGGAATACACAAAACACGTTTAAATTTTTCAGCCTATTTATGAATAGTTTTCAAATAAACGCTAGATTATCGATAGTATATGTGTTATGTGTACTTATGCATGCTAGAGAAGCGGGCTGAAAAATCTATTATCTTATTTCCTGATCAGCACACACACACTCACAGCCACACACACACATACGGGACACGCTGAGATATAGGTGAAAAGAGCTCTGATTATCCCAAGACTGGTAAAATAGATTCCTTACCTCAGATCAGATGTTCTCCAAAAAGATTATTCAAATTCCTGATCGCCATTCCAAATATCGAATGCGTTTATTGATCCAACGCTGGGTACTGGAAACACCGATTCCACGCTGTTCTGAGGGTCGGCGAAGACTGAAATCGGCTCGGATTACATGCCTGACAAGTAAAATGTGGATTCCGGACTTTCTTTTCCCCATGCGTTTTCATCCAATCCAAAGGGTGCATTACCATCTGGCAGACGATAGGGGGCGGTATTTTCCCTGTTCAAACTCAGACAGAGTCCCAGTGGTAACGTGAGGCTAGATTTATGAAAAAATTTACGGAAATCGGTAATAAAAAAAGTAACGATTAAATAACGACATTTCTCGTTCCTGGCACTCAGCGCGTGGCATGAACTAACGAGATCTCTCGTGGCTGGCACTCAAAGTGTTAAGGTACTTGTACTACCGAGGTACTTGTCCTTTATTTGAGTATTTTCATTTTAAGGAACTTAAACTGTACTTTAACTTTACATTTCAAAGGAAATATTGTACTTTTTACTCAATTACATTTATCTGGACCCATCAGTTACTAGTTACTGGATTTTAAGATTTTGCTTTGCAAACATGGCAAAGATTATGCACTTTCAAATGTGATGCCTGCCACCGGCAAGAGGACGTAATCAGAGCAGCATACATGGACAACATACAGTACCACTTTTTAATCAGAGCAGCATAACTGGACCACATACCACTTATTTTTTTTTTTCTTATCTTTTTCCCCCTCCTTTATTTTTCTCCCATCCCACTGTTAGTCGTTATGCCAATTCCCAACCCCCTTCCTGGTTGTTGCGCACCCCCCCCCCCCCTACTGTTGGTCCGGGAGGCCGGAGACTGTCACATGTTTTCCTCCGACACATGTGCAGCCAGCCTGGCAGCTCAGATTCTCACTGGGAGAGTGTAACGTGTGGAAGGTCGCACTACCTCTCTCCAGATCCTACCCTCGCTGTGCAGGCGCCCCGACCGAACTGTAGGGGTCGCTGTCCACAACGCCCAGGACCCACCCACGGCTTCCCTCCCCCTAACTCAGCCAAACAAGTTAGTATAGCGATCAGCCCAAGCCAAGGCAATGCTGACTCTCCGGGAGTCGAGACCGCAGCCTCTTGCATTGGTGACGAGCACAATCTCCGCTACGCCACCTGACCGCCCTATACACATACCACTTTAACATCACCTTTAGAGGTCAATGGTTCGAGGCTTGAATCCTCCCAAGCACTGGAATACACAATTATCATGTATAATGTGTACTTGTTCTACTTTTGATACTTAATTGCATTAAATATCAAATACTTCTTTTACTTTTAGAATTGTGAATGAAGGACTTTTACCTTTACCAGAGTGCTATTTTATCTGGGTATTTACACGTTTACTTAAGTAAAGGAACTGTGTACTTCCACCACTGCTCAAGAGTGTTCATTGAATGTCTGAACTTGACATACATCTTCCAAAGGCTGTTACTTGAATAATGGCCCAGACTAGGCATAGAACGTCAAACCGACAGTACCTGTAAAAACCTACACATGCTTTAGATTCCAACTGACAAGGAATCAAATCACATTCCATATAATTACGACGGTCACCGCATGTCTCCGTTTAAACACCCACCCCCCCTCCCTCCACACACACACACACACACACACACACACACACACACACACACACACACAGAAATGTATCCACATTCCTTTTCATTATAATGAGTCCAGTCCGTTATTGTCGCGGCCATTGCTACAGTCGTTAGTTGGATGGCACTATTTTGTCGCTCCTCTCTCAGAAACGTATTACTTAATTGAAAGCAGAGCAGTGATTTTACGATGCCTCTCAGTGTTTCCCTCAGTGTTCTGCTCCTATGGAGGCCATCTGCTTTAGATTTCCTCCTCCCTCTCTCCTTTTCTACCCCCACCCCCCCACCCCTCCTCCCTTCGCCTAGGAGGGTTTGATTGGAGGGTCTCTCCCCAGCTGGCTCTGATGACTTTAGGCTTGTGGTATTCGTCCACTCTCTCTCTCTCTCTCTCTCTCTCTCTCTCTCTCTCTCTCTCTCTCTCTCTCTCTCTCTCTCTCTCTCTCTCTCTCTCTCACCCACACACACAGCATTCAGATCCCTTTTGCTAGCCTCAGGAAGCACAGCTGGAGGGGGCTATTTCCCATCCAGTTATCTCTCTCTCTCTCTCTCTCTCTCTCTCTCTCTCTCTCTCTCTCTCTCTCTCTCTCTCTCTCTCATCACACACAAACCTGTTTATTCTAACAGTATTCAAGCTCATCATTCCAGTGATGTAAGGTGTGTGTGTGTGTGTGTGTGTGTGTGTGTGTGTGTGTGTGTGTGTGTGTGTGTGTGTGTGTGTGTGTGTGTGTGTGTGTGTGTGTGCGTGTGTGCGTGTGTGGACTGAACCGTGAGTAGGAGTCGTGCAGGAAACTGTGTGCTGACAATTTCCAGTTGTACATCTCAGGGGTGTATGAAAACCTGTGGCTGTAGCTGTGGAATGTGTGTGTGTGTGTGTGTGTGTGTGTGTGTGTGTGTGTGTGTGTGTGTGTGTGTGTGTGTGTGTGTGTGTGTGTGTGTGTGTGTGTGTGTGTGTGTGTGTGTGTGTGTGTGTGTGTGTGTGTGTTGGAGAGAAAGAGAGAACGAGAGAGAAGACGTGTGTGTGTGTGTGTGTGTGTGTGTGTGTGTGTGTGTGTGTGTGTGTGTGTGTGTGTGTGTGTGTGTGTGTGTGTGTGTGTGTGTGTGTGTGTGGGAGAATGAGAGAATGAGAGAGAAGACATGTGTGTGTGTGTGTGTGTGTGTGTGCGTGTGTGTGTGTGTGTGTGTGTGTATGTGCGTGTGTTGGAGAGAATGAGAGAGAAGACATATTTTTGTGTGTGTTGTGATGGGTGTCCTCCCTGCTTTGTTGTGTTCTTCAGGGGGATGTGGTTGGCTGGCTGTGGTAACGTTTCTACTGTACATCTCACTCTATGGACGCTGTCGTCTCCCCACACTGACCCTTATCTCAGGCCCCTGGTGGTCCGGCTCAAGGGACATAAACAAACATTGACTCTGCACCAGCGGCGGGACCGTTGACGTGATGCAGAAGAACACTGCACTCCGCCTCCCGGCATGGAGACCATCCATCGCTCTGTCTATTTGAAAGCTTTGTTTCCCCTCGCTTGGCACCTGAGAGGCTTTAAATGGGTCAGATATGTCCATTTAGCTCCAGTGGCGAATGGTTTTATTTGCTCAGAGCAAAGGAAAACAAAACACATCCTTCCCAGCAGGCTCATCTCCAGGGTGTATCGCGGTTACGATGACGCAGTTCCATTAGCTGTATGTGTGGTGTGTGTCACTGGAATTTCCCCAAGGGGATCAATAAAGGAATATCTTATCTTATCTTATCTCTTATCTTATTAGGGTTGGTCATTTGCTGTGTGTTGTTGTGAATGGTTTAATGTCACTTGCTACGCTGTAACTGTCTTTCCTTTTTTCCCCGCAACTGAAACATTGACACTGTCATGATGGTCTTCATATGTGTGTGTTTGGAGTTGTTGTTTATGCATTATATCATGGCAATGGAACAAATCCTTTATTGTTAACTCTTTCAGCGCCACAAGCTTTCCCCACCATTACTGGCTAGTGCCAGCTTTTCTTGACCATTTTCGCGATATTTCACGATCTTTGCAGAGCTATTATATATTCTATATTATAGCTATGGAGACAATGGTATGGCTCATTTGACAGACACTATTTCTAGTCCAACATGTAAAAAAGAGTTTGTTTCTACTCACTGTAGTTTGTAGTTTATTACACGCTAAACAACATTCCAAAATAATCCAGTCTTTTTCCATAGAGATAAGACACGTTATATGCAATAAGCCCAAATCGTTCTGGTTGATCCCCTGAAACCCCAAATACTCCCAAATCAAAGGTATATACCATGTACATATGTGCATTCACAAAATCATCAAGGGGGGGGGGGGTAGTCTTACCCCGAAAATGCGATCGTTATAATACGCTTGGTTTAGGTCAGGTAAAATAAGACACTGTGATCGTTACAGAAACATGTTTCAGGTTCGGTAAAATAGACAGAATATACCTTACCTTAGCCAGAAAGTACTCCAAAAGGAATAATTCCAATGATCCCATTGGCGATCGCGATTACTAGTTTATATGTAATTACTTGTGTATACAGGAACCTATAGGTTTTGAGGCGAGCAGATCTCCTAGTGATTGCTCTGCAAGAGCTCCTCCCCCTCAGAGCGAGTCTTGACAGAAAGGGATCAGTAGAGACAATGTCTGAACTGGACTATCAGAGTTCAAAAGGTAGGCGATACTGCCACCTGGTGAGATTCGATCGGCATTGCAATTCCAACGTAGGCAAATGAGCCAGGGACACCTAGAGTGATCCGGGTGACCGTTTAGAACGGGGATCAAAGGATCTAAAAACTAGATATTACGTTTTTGGCGCTCAAGCGTTGGCGGTGAAACACAAGATATTATGTGTTTGGCCGTCAAAGATTTAAAGGATCTGACTTTAGTAAAGGATCTTCTTCTAACACAGCTGACTTAAGTAAAGGATCTTCTTCTAACACGGCTGACTTAAGTAAAGGATCTTCTTCTAACACGGCTGACTTAAGTAAAGGATCTTCTTCTAACACGGCTGACTTAAGTAAAGGATCCTCTTCTAACACGGCTGACTTAAGTAAAGGATCTTCTGTTCTAACACAGCTGACTTAAGTAAAGGATCTTCTTCTAACATGGCTGACTTAAGTAAAGGATCCTCTTCTAACATGGCTTACTTGGCAAACAAACGTAGTGCTGAAAATATACACTTTGACTGCTGTTTTGATAGGGTTAGGGTCTTTACTCTTGGCTACATTTGAAAAAGAAACGCACCATTACTTAATACGGACTGTATTGATCTATTTATGACTTAAGGGGTTAAGTAAAGGATCTTCTAACACGGCTGACTTAAGTAAAGGATCTTCTAAAACAAATGACTTAAGTAAAGGATCTTCTAAGATGGCTGACTTAAGTAAAGGATCTTCTAACACAGCTGACTTAAGTAAAGGATCTTCTAAAACAAATGACTTAAGTAAAGGATCTTCTAACACGGCTGACTTAAGTAAAAGATCTTCTAACACGGCTGACTTAAGTAAAGGATCTTCTAACATGGCTGACTTAAGTAAAGGATCTTCTAACATGGCTGACTTAAGTAAAAGATCTTCTAACATGGCTGACTTAAATAATGGATCTTCTAACATGGCTGACTTAAGTAAAGGATCTTCTAACAAGGCTGACTTAAGTAAAAGATCTTCTAACACGGCTGACTTAAGTAAAGGATCTTCTAACACGGCTGAATTAAGTAAAGGATCTTCTAACACGGCTGAATTAAGTAAAGGGTCTTCTAACACGGCTGACTTAAGTAAAGGTTCTTCTTCTAACATGGCTGACTTAAGTAAAGGAGCTTCTAACACAGCTGACTTAAGTAAAGGATCTTCTAACACGGCTGACTTAAGTAAAGGATCTTCTAACACGGCTGAATTAAGTAAAGGTTCTTCTAACACGCCTGAATTAAGTAAAGGTTCTTCTTCTTCTAACACTGTTGAACTCACAGCAGCCTCTCCGTGGTGTGTTGTGGCATGACTGTGGTGCCATGTTTCCCAGCTTGTCCCCCACACTGCCGGCACAATAGGGCCAGATGTTATTATTGTGGTATTTTCATTCCAAAGTGCTCGTGTGGCCGCTGGAATGTGCAATGCCAACAGTTGCCTGTAAAAGTTTACGACTTCAGAATCTAAACCCTCTCATGCTTCGTGAGGACCTCCCAGACTGGCAGCGTGTTGCAGCGGACCTCGCAATAACATCCCACTGTGTCCAAATTAGTATTTCACAATCACATAAACTGGATAGTTATCTCCAAAATTATTAAAGTTGCTTCATTTTGTGTTTACATGGCGCCTAATAATCCGCCAATTAATTGTATTCCAAATGAACTGATCTCGTACTGTATAAAACATAAACTTGAGAAACTTGATTGGCCCTAATCTGATTGAAACCTTTTAAGTGATTGGGATTTCCTCACACCCATGAAGTTACTTCAATGCAGCAGTCCAACTACTCTTTAGTCAGGAGGGGCAGATAATTGGTAGCCTGCACACAGTCAGTGACGAGGTTTATGCAACCAGCTGAACGATTAATAGCACTAATTTACCTTATTTTAATGATATCATGAAAATAACTGACTTAGGATAACTCAACTAGCCCCAATTGGAAAATATTTTCCAGAGTCTAATAACGACGTGGCTTCCCTGTGCAATCTTTAGCTAGGACACATAGCGTCATAACATAACTTATACTGATAATGTTCGTTGCTAAAGTTGCGTTGATAATGTTAGCTTGGCTAACGTAAGTTGCTAACGTTGATAACCTACCAGTAATGTTTCAATACTGTTGTTTCAGAGCCTTGGACAGAGCGCTATTTACTCTTCCTTTGCAGTAAAAACATTTAAATATGGGCTGACGGGGCAACGTTAGCTTTAGCTTAGCTTAATAGTAGAGAGATGGACATTCTAGCTTTTGGTGGATGCTAGTTGCTAACGTTAGCACCAAATTGTGTAACAACACAAGCATGCACACAAATGTGTATCAGTTAATTGTACATTTTATAGCTTGACTTTCTATTGCATGTTTACTTAGTATAGCAGCAAAGCACATGGTTGTTGTGTGGTGCTTTAGAGGCTTAACCAGATGGCTGCAGTGGAAGCATGATTGGCGTTGCACAGCGTGAGCTGTGATTGGTTGACTTTTGTGGAGACGGAGATAAAGACAGACATACTGTCGGTTTTATTTTATTTTGTCATGTATTATTTTTGTTCTGTTTTTGTTTTGCCATAGTTTTGTTTCTTCTACCCATGTAAAGCGTCATTGAGCATCTGGAAAAGCGCTATATAAAATAGATGTATTATTATTATTATTATTATTATTATTATTATTATTATTATTATTATTAAACCCTGTTCTAGACGGCTTTGCCCCTTCTCACATTGATCTTACACATACCGGTGTGCCATACCTGTGAGCCGCGACTAGGGCAGAATGGTGAATTACAGAGTGACTGAATTAGTGACTGGTTGACTGAGTTAATGACATTGCAGGTGGGCCTGGTCTACAAGATACACTACACCACTAAGGTACCCATGTACATGTCAAAATACTTCCCAAAGGTCAGTGAATACCACGACCACAACACTAGAGAGAGCTCCACAAATCATGTTAAACCCAGATTCGGCTCAAACAAGGGACTAAACACATTTCGCAATTATGCCACATCAATGTGGAACACCCTACCCACAGCTGTAAAGGAATGTGAATCACTACCCACCTTCAAAACCACTCTAAAAGAGCACCTACGGAAGCGGCTGGGTGGCGCAGCAGTGATTGCGCTCGTCACCAATGCGAGAGACTCCGGTCTCGAATCCGGATGTCAGCATTGCCTCCGGCTTGGGCCAGCTGTCATACTAACTCGTTTGGCTGAGTTAGCGGGAGGGAAGTCGATGGGGTGGTAATCTGGCGTTGTGGACAGCGACTCCTACAGGTCAGGTCCGGGCGCCTGCACAGCAAAAGACAGGAAGTGGTGAAGGCAGTGTGACCTCCCACGCGTTACACTTCACCAATGAGAGTCCGCGCTGTCAGGTGAAAAGAGAGCCACTGGCTGTCTCCGCATGTGTCGGAGGAAGCATGTGGTAGACCTCAGGGCTCCCTTGACCGAGCAGTAGGGGGCACATGTGCACAACGCCCAGGTAGGGGAGGGGGGAATTGGCATAACAACTAAATTGGGATGGGAGGAAAAGCACAGAAAAATCAGGCGGAGAAAAAGAGGATAACATTTCTTTTTTTTAAAAGAGCACATACGGGAGACTGCAATTCGAAACTGGCCCCTGTAAATGTCCAAACCCAACCCCCTCAATGTACAGTTCCCCCCCCGCCTACCCAACCCCCCACCCACCCAACCACCTCCAATGTACAGTCCCCCCCCCCCCCCCCACTCCACCTACCCAACCCAACCCCCCCCCCCCCCCACCTACCCAACCTCCTCCAATGTACACTTTCTTCCCCCTCAAATGTATACTCTCTTTTTAGACTATTTTTGTACTCATAAACAGTACTGTATATTTGTAGATCTGGTACTGTATGTCATAAATGTCTAGATGTAACAGTACTGTCTATCTGTATGTCATGTATGTCATATGTTATGATGAATTGAAAATGGGGGACCCTGATGTAAACAAGACGAAAGTCTTTCTCTGGTCTGCATCCCCTTAACAATTGTGTGTATTGAGCTGTACTGTATTGTACCCATTCTGCAATCTGTTAATACAATTTTCAATCAATTAAATCAATCAATCAATCGATCGATCGATCAATCAATCAATCAATCAATCAGGTGCTTTGCATCTGAGGGGGAAAAAGGCATAGTAAATTACTCTCAGAATAATAATCTGTTCAGTAGTAAAAATATTAGCCCATATAAATCTGTGGTTACCTTCTGATCAGACTAGGTTTCAAAAAGCATTCACGCTGCAGGAGGTTTTATACCATAGAGTTATTTAGAGTGCAGGATGCAATGGGTGTAGAGATGTTGATAATAATATTAGAGCCTATGTAACCATAGTCAGTAGTATGGATATGGTCTTGGAGTGAACTTGGTTGACCTGAGACCATCCAGCTGCAGTCAGACAGAATCCTGTGCATCCTGAGGCGCAAGGCCAATGGCAAGAGAGCAGCTTGGAGCTGGGGAAGGAATGGTCATTAGGAAGATAGGTTTGGGAGAGATTACTTATTAAAATAACTGTTGAAGTGCAACATGATGAATGACCAGGTCTACATGTATCCTCACAATTTGCTAATAGAAGTCAATTAGTCCTGCAAATGTATTAACCTCATGTCATTTATTGACTTCACATTGGGCTGTTGGCCGCCAATCGAAACCTCAAAGCGATTTACTTTCTCTTGCATTAAAGCAGTTAATCCAATGCAGCAGTCCAACCTCTTTAGTAGAATGTTGACCGTCAGAGAAACTACTGAGTTCACACGACAATAACTAGATAGCAGGTTAATTTGGTATATTCCAAAGGTTTCTTAACTATGAAAATGGCAGCCTGTGTATGAGTTGAGTCACACTGTGGCTAGATCACCAGTAGGAACAAAGTGTTTACCATGGCATTGTCCCTGTAATTGTCTCTGCAATTGCGTCAACGCCCCATCAGTGCGTATAGACTGGCGCGTTGCGGGCCAGGGCGGTGTCAGAGTTTCCAGCCTGCGTGCTGCTGTCACACTGGGAGATGCTAGGCTGACAGAGTGGGGTTGAGGTCATGCTGCTGAGGGGGATTTGGATTGCAGAGTGGCCTATCATAGTTAACGTTGGCTCTCTGGCGGTGATGCCGTTGGCTCTCTGGCGGGCGTTTGGACAGCACCAGATGCTGCTGATTAAAGTTCATATTACTCACAGACACAGACACAGAAACACAGAAACACACACACACACACACACACACACACACACACACACACACACACACACACACAGGAAGGGATGGGGTAGAATAAGACCGGGGGGTATACTCTCCTGTACGCGTGAATATTAAAGGCAAAAGCCGAACACAAGTTGGTTGCCTTTAATATTCACGCCTCCTGTACCCCCCATCTCCACCCTCTAAACCTGGAGCCAATGTTAAGGCCATTATGAAAGCAATCTCCTGCAGGGATCTCAGTACTGGGACAGGTCTCCTGCAGGGATCTCAGTACTGGGACAGGGTTAGGGTTAGATCTCAGTACTGGGACAGGGTTAGGGTTAGATCTCAGTACTGGGACAGGTCTCCTGCAGGGATCTCAGTACTGGGACAGGGTTAGGGTTAGATCTCAGTACTGGGACAGGGTTAGGGTTAGATCTCAGTACTGGGACAGGTCTCCTGCAGGGATCTCAGTACTGGGACAGGGTTAGGGTTAGATCTCAGTACTGGGACAGGGTTAGGGTTAGATCTCAGTACTGGGACAGGGTTAGGGTTAGATCTCAGTACTGGGACAGGTCTGATTTAATTTGGAGAAGAGGCAGCAACGTTTCCTAACACAGTGGAAGGCTGCCCCCAGTGGATAATGTGTGCGTTAACCCTGGCTCTCTCCCTTTGCATTCATCTCCACCCGCCACAGACACGCAGATCTTTTCTTTCTTTGGAACAAATCATTTGTTGCTATCCCACTTTTTTCCTCCATCCCTGACTTAAAGGGGCACTTCACAAAAAAAACAATGCAGATTTATTTTGCACATAATCTCACACACATCCCAAAACTCTATCAGCTATCAGTGAAATGATAAGGTAGCAGTCCCTCTAAGACATGGTATTGCTATTTTTTCATTCCATATCATTCCATGGAGCTGTAATTAACACAACACAAGGATTCAATGTCCCCTATTATATCACTGGTGGCCATATTCAAACTCATTTACTCACAATAACTGTCAAGCTAAATTAATGTGTGCAAAACTGCTTAGAGTTTTTGCATTTGTGTGAGATTATCTGCAAAATAAATCAGCATTGTTTTTTGGTGAAGTGCCCCTTTAAGCTTTTGAGGTAACACTATACACTACACTATATTTCATTACAATGATATATATATTTTTTGATCAACTTTTTCTCCTCCAATTTTTCTGTATTTTTCTCCCATCCCAATTTAGTCGTTATGCCAATTCCCCCCTCCCCTTCCTGGTCGTTGCACGCATGTGCTCCCCACTGGTCGGTCTAGGGAGCCCTGAAGTCTATCACATGCTTCCTCCGATACATAGGAGACAGCCAGCAGCCTCTTTTCACCTGGCAGCGAGGACTCTCATTGGGTGAGTGTAACGCGTGGGAGGATCACACTACCTCCCCCAGATCCTTTCCTCGCTGTGCAGGCGCCCTGACCGACCTGTAGGAGTCGCTGTTTACAACGACCAGATTACCACCCACCGGCTTCCCTCCCGCTGACAATGCCAATTGTGTCAGTATGACGACCGGCCAAGCCGGAGGCACCGCTGACAGCTGGATTCGATACCAGTGTCTCTGTGGTGGTAGACAGACGCTTAGTCTGCTGCGCTACCCGGCTGCCAGTTCAAAAATTCATGAACTTGATCGTATAATAATCTTTATGATAGATTATTAGTTACTGGGTATGTCAAAGTACCATTTTTGGTAAAATGTTCAAGCTAACAACTCAGGCTTTCCAATGCTATAAAATATTATCATCATTATTATTGTTATTATTCTTCATATGTACAGC
The DNA here is from genome assembly GCF_963971535.1 of Notolepis coatsorum. Classification (NCBI taxonomy): domain Eukaryota; kingdom Metazoa; phylum Chordata; class Actinopteri; order Aulopiformes; family Paralepididae; genus Notolepis; species Notolepis coatsorum. The sequence goes on along the minus strand of NC_140173.1, from coordinate 118,415,883 downwards.
AAATCTTTTGAGTTGAACTTGAACTTGAAGAAACTAAATTATTTTCAAGGACTTTCCTTACTTGGGATTAGAAAGATTTGAGTGTATGATATATTATTTAGCCAATGTTGTGGGCAATATAGAACACCTGACAGATTAGAAATATCATCTATTGTTAAAAAGTTATGAATGAATGAATGAAACTAAATATAATAAATAAAATCTGTTATCCAGGAAAATCATATATTTTTTAAATTACATATTATTTAAATAATCATTTAATGTGGGAGCTGCCCTGTAGAAGAATTTCTCCCCAAAACGTCAATGGTTGGATTTAGGGGTGGAGAGAAGGCAGGTTGAGGTGGATCTCAGGTTCTGAGGGGTTGGTAGGAGGGGGAGGTATGAGTTAGAAGTCGGGTGTTCTGGACCAGCAGGAGTCTAGCACTGCTGCTGTAGAGGAGGTGGAGGAGATTATCAGTGTTTCAGCAGCAGGGCATGTGAGAGAGGGCCTGATCTTTGCAATATTGTGTAGAGATTATGTCCTGAATATTGCTTTGACATGTCCTGCACTCTCAGTGCAGTGCACAGAAGAAAATAAAATCTGTCCCTGTAGTACCTTAGATTTATCTATGTGGTCAAGAATGTAAAAGTAATAGTTTGTCCATATGTGGATACATCTTCACCATCTATAAAGAATGTCTGTCTTGCTTTTTACAGGCGCGACCCAAAGGAGAGGGGCTTACTCCATACCAAGGGAAGAAGAGATGCTTCGGAGAGTACAAGTGTCCCAAGTGTAAGAGGAAGTGGATGAGTGGGAACTCGTGGGCCAACATGGGACAAGAATGTATCAAATGCCACATCAACGTCTACCCACACAAGCAGGTATTAATGTCTTAAAATAATATCTTGAATGAATGAATGAATGAATGATTTAACTTTATTTAACAGATTGCAGAATGGGTACAATACAGTACGGCTCAATACACACAATTGTTAAGGGGATGCAGACCAGAGAAAGACGTTTGTCTTGTTTACATCAGGGTCCCCCATTTTCAATTCATATTGACATTTATGACATACACAACATACATGACATTTATGGCGTAGGGACATACAGGTATTTAGTACTGATACATTTGTGACATAAACGGTATTCAAATATACAGTACTGTTACCCATAGATCCTGACAGAGTATATACATATGATGGGGAGGGGACTGTACATTAGGAGGGGGTGGGTGGGTGCGACTGTACATTAGGAGGGGGTGGGTGGCCAGGGAGAGAAATATACATACGGTGGGGAGGAGACTGTACATTTGGAGGGGGTGGGTGGGTGGGGGAGGAGACTGTACATTTGGAGGGGGTGGGTGGGTGGGAGAGAAATATACATACGGCGGGGAGAGAATATATACATGCGGTGGGGAGGAGACTGTCTATTAGGATGGGGTGGGGGGTTTGGACATTTATGGTGGCCAGTTTCGAATTGCAGCCTCCCGTAGGTGCTCTTTAAGAGCGGTTTTGAATGTGGGTAGGGATTCACATTCCTTTACAGCTTTGGGTAGGGTGTTCCACATTGATGTGGCATAATTGTGAAACGTGTTTAGTCCCTTGTTTGAGCCGAATCTGGGTTTAACATGGTTTGTTGAGCTTCCTCTGGTGTTGTGGTCGTGGTATTCACTGACCTTTGGGAAGTATTTTGACATGCACATGGGTACCTTAGTCGTATAGTGTATCTTGTAGACCAGGCCCATTGCAAGTTGCTGTACTCTGTCGTCTACTCTAAGCCATCCTAGGTTGTCAAAGTGGGCAGGGGTGAGGTGGGTTCTAGGGGTAAGGTCAAGTAGTAGTCTGACCAGTTTGTTTTGTGATGTTTGTAATCTTGTTTTTAGCGCCTTTGAGGTGCTTTGGTACCATGAGGTGCAAGCATAGTCGTAGTACCCTTGAATGAGTGCTCCTGCCAGAGTCTTCAGGGTATTCTTGTTTACCAGAGAGAAGATCTGGTACAAGAATCTAGTTAGTTGGTTGACTTTTTTTATTAAATTTTTTATTACAAATGTCTTGTAGGACATTTTAGGTCTCTGATGTCGATGGTTGAGGCTGATATGAATATGTTTAGAAATGACTTGTGTCTTATGGTCAGGAATTTAGAAATGACAGCATGAAGCAATAGTCTTAGATGGTAAAATGGACTGTATCCAGACTCTTCAAGTCCAATGTGGTCCTAATTTAGTGGTTTCTGTGGTTGCTCATGGTCGTAAGGGTACTCCAGCTTCATAAAAGAAAATTCAAACCTGCTAGAAATATAAAGCTGCTTCTAATAAACTAAGTACATGTTGTAACTAGTCAAAAACAGGACAAGAAGGCCCTACAGAGAGTGGTGCGCTCAGCCGAGCGTACCACAGGTATTGCACTACCTCCCCTGCAGGTTCTATACAACAAGAGGTGCAAATCCAGAGCCTGCAGAATAATGAAAAACCCTCACCACCCCAACAACAGCCTGTTCCAGCTGCTGAGGTCAGGCAGACGCCTGCGAACCCCAGCTACTAGGACAGAGAGACTGCGGCTCAGCTTCTTCCCCCAGGCCATCAGAGCCTTGAACACTGAACTCTCCACACACAAACACACATGAGCACACACACGACACGCTCGCACACTAGCAGCCACTTTAACATGAGCAAGCACACACACATGCTGCACACGCCCACACTTATGGCCACTAAGGAAAGGTCACTTTAAAATTAGTATAGTAACAGTAACAGTGTATATGCACTGCCAAAGGACCTAGCATGTCCTCCATGCTCTGTAAATAACTTATGTACAAATACCGATATGCCCTACTATGTTACCTGTTTATTGCACAATGTTGTTTATTGGATTCTATGTTTATTGCACAATGTTGTTTTATTGGATTCTATTATATGTTGTTACTACTGTATTGCACATCGTTGCGGGCAAGACCACCCGCATTTCATTGTATACTTGTATGCCGTGACAAATAAAACTCTTGACTTGACTTGAAATCTAAATCAGATTTGATCTAAGATAATAAAATAAAGATGTCCTGAAGCAGCGGAAATATTTGATCTCCATTACAATCAGGGTTTAGACCTAACATTTCCACCACCACGGCCTTCTAAAATTCACTAATGATGTGTTCTCATCCTTTCATAAAGGCCAACTCACAGGTGCCGTTTTTATCACTCTTTCCAAGGCTTTTGATAAGGTTGATCAGTACCTCCTGCTTGATAATCTCTATTCTATTGGTTTAGAATAGAAAATGCTCTCCTCTGGTTTAATGCCTATCTTCATAATAGACATCAGTGTGTTGTCTTTCAGAAAAGGGTGTTCCACAAGGTTGTACCTTGGGACCAATAATTTTTTCTATTTCTATAACGACTTTCTATAACGACTTACTAAAATTGTCTTGTTCATCTTAATGCTGATGACACTATTATTTACACTTCTAACTCATATTGAATAGGTAGAAGTCCTGATTCTTCTGAAGATTTCAGATTGACTCTCCTTTGATCTCTCCTTTAAGCCTCACATTGATTTTATTATAAATATTGTTCACTTTATCGCTCAATTAATTGTTTTACATTTCGAGTCAGAAAAACTATAATTTCTCAGTTGATACTACATATTATTGATTATGCTAACATTGTCTATCGGAACACCTCTAATACTCATCTTAGGCCCCACTCCAGACAGATGCAATACCCCTTTGTCTTTGTCCTCAGAATTTTCAAAGAAGTCGGACGCAGGTCATTCCAATACAAAGCTCCCTCCGATTGGAATAATAGTCCTCTCTTTCTGATATCTATGACCACTTTCCTCTGCCTCAACAAATTTTTATTTGTTCATCTTAAAACACCCTGCTTGTGCTTTTAATGTGTGTGTACGTACAACATTCAGTATATTTGTGCTTTGATTTATTATCCTGGTCACTGTAGCCAATACATTTTTTGTACAACAGCTGAGGGCTGGAGGTGTGGGTGAGCGAGCTGTCTGCATCTGTGTATTTGCAGTGTACTGTATGTTTGTTTGTATGTATTTAATGCTGTTTTTGTCTGTATGTGTTTTATCATTTTTGTATTTGTGTCTATGGGACATGCTACATTGGACACGTTACATTGGACAGGGGCCATCCTTTCAATACAATTCTAATTCAAATAAAAAATATGCAACTCGAGTATTCTCATTATGCCTTCAGCAGCAGAAATCTCCCTCATATAAAAACCTCAACGGAAGCTTCGGCAGTACAGTCTGTCTGGCTTAACCTTGACAACGTTCCACCCGGTCTGTTGGGCTCAGAGAACAATAAGCGATGGAATCCACACTGTATTTCCCTCAGTTAAGACACGTGTTTATCTTCCAACAATTCCTCAGTGCAGTGGTGTCGTGCTGATACGACGACTAGCCGGCACCACATGGGGAGCCTCAACAAAGACACTGCGCATCTCTTCACTGGCCCTGGTGTTCTCTGCCGCAGAGTACTGCGCCCCGGTCTGGTGCCGTAGCACCCAAGTGAAGAAGCTGGATGTTGTTCTCAACAGCGTCCTGCGGACAGTCTCTGGTTGCCTACAAGCCACACCGGTAAACCAACTGCCCGTACTCGCTGGTATCGCCCCGGCTACCATCAGACGAGAAGCAGCCACACTGGCCCTTTCCCGCAAGGCACAGATCAGTGCATCCCACCTCCTTCATTAGCCTTTTTTTATCCTTTTTTTTATCCACTTTTTCTCCTATCCCAATTTAGTCGTCATGCCAATTCCCCCCTCCCCTTCCTGGTCGTTGCTCGCATGTGCCCCCCACTGGTTGGTCTAGGGAGGGTTGATAGATACTATCGCATGTCCCCTCCGATACATGCGGAATCAGCCAGCCACTTCTTTTCCCCTGCCAGCGCGGACTCTTATTGGTGAGGTGTAACGTGTGGGAGGCTCACACTACCCTCACCATCTCCCTTCCTCGCTGTGCAGGCGCCCTGACCGACCTGTAGGAGGCGCTGTCTACAACGACCACATTACCACCCACCGGCTTCCCTCCCGCTGACTCTGCCAATTGAGCCAGTATGACGGCCGGCCAAGCCGGAGGCAACGCTGACAGCCGGATTCTATACCATGCAGTGTCTCTCGCGTTGGTAACGAGCCCTTAGTCCGCTGCGCCACCCAGCCGCCACCTTCATTAGCCTTTTGATAAGCCTTTTGATAAGGCCTTTTGATAAGATTAGCCCCTCCCCCTCTCAAGGAGTTTATCCATGAGAAAAGGAACACTGGATTAGCCACTAGGTCAAACACCAGAGGGGATTGTGAGGTCCAAAGACCGCCTTCAGCAAAAATGTTCTATCGATAAAGGGAAGTGGAACATGGAACAGCCTTCCGGTCCCCTTAAGAGGGAATGTACCACCCTGTCCACCTTTAGGGGCCAACTCAGGAAATGGCTGTTAGAGAGCCAAATATGCACTCATTAGGGATGTTAGTGATGTTGTACTGACTGAATGTCATGTTAGTGTGGTCATGTCAGTGATGTCAGTTTTTATGAATGAACGTTGTAAGGTCCGTTTTGTGTTTGTTTTATGTTAGGACTACGGGTGGAAATTAGCCCTGTGCTATTCCCGGCATATTTACGTCCTTATCATGCTGTGATGTTATGCATACACTCATGTAAATTATGTTCATTAATTTACATTGTCCTTAATAAACAAATCTTAATCTTAAATCTTAACAATACCACCACCACGACGTGTGCGCCTAAAGTCACGGCGCCCCTTTTCCATGCAAGCCTACAGACTACTCCACACAACACCATCTGACACTTCCAAGGCCTCCTGGGTCAGGACGAGATGGAGGGACCAGTGGAGGTCAGCAGAACCATCCAGGCTGCACCTCTACATCAATGACCCTCTGGACGTCCCTGGTCAGGACTTGCCCTGGAAGCAGTGGACAACCCTCAACCGCCTAAGGACCGGCGTCGGACGCTACGGCGCCTCAATGAAGAGGTGGGGCCTCAAGGACAGTGCCTCATGCGAGTGTGGAGCCCCTGCACAGACTGTGGAACATATCATCACCAGTTGCCCCAATCACCGGCCACCGTATGGAGAACGCGGTCTGATGGAACTGGACGACGAAACGTTGGCCTGGCTTGCCTCAACGGAGCTGCAGGTCTAAAGACACACGCCAGAAGAAGAACAATTCCTCTTTTCATATTTATATTTCTCCCACATTCTTCCAATTCCACATGAAATTAAACATAATCTGCTCTTATTGCTAGAGGCCCTGCTACAGTCCTGAACATTCCCCACTCTGTTAACAATTACTTGCAATAGGGGAAGGAAAGAAGCATTTTCACACTTCCACCTCCTCCTCATCTTTGACCTCAAGTTCAAGTTTCAAGTTTCTTTAATAGTTGTCATACAGAAGTACAGAATACTTTTATACAAAATGCTTCTTACTGTTATGCTCCAGAGACTGTGCAAGACAAGATAAGTATGAAATAAAATAACATAGTATAGCATGTAAATTAGAAGTAAAAAAAAATGAGGTCACAGTGTTCAGTATAGACATATGTACAATGTTCGATGCAGAATAGACGTAACTGAGTTACCATATAATATACAATACTATGCAGTGTACTAATATACAATACTATATAGTGCAAGGCAGAAATGGGATGAGGTGCAATTTAGGTACAATTTACAGTAGGTGTACGAGTTGTAGTGCAAATCCTTTATCAATAAATATAAAGTGTGTTTGTGTGATCTAAAGTGTGGAGAGTGGGTGCTGCAGTGTGTTGTTTGTTTAAGTGAGTGTGTGCGTGTGGGTGTGTGTGTGCTGTGTGCATTTGATGGTTGTTGCATAGTGTTTATTGTTCGTTTAGCAGCCTGATGGCCTGGGGATAGAAGCTTCTTCTGAGTCTTTCTGTGCTCGCCTTAAGACTCCGGTATCGCTTGCCTGACCGCAGCAGTTCAAAGAGGCAGTTGTTCGGGTGGCTCGAGTCCTTAATAATTCTCTTAGCCTTCCCCCTGCACCGCTTGTTGTAAATGTTCTGGAGGGTGGGAAGCCCCCCTCCAATTGTGCGTTCGGCTGAACGTGTCACTCTTTGTAGTCTGCTACGGTCTTGTGCAGTGCTATTCCCAAACCAGGAGGTGATGTTGCCAGTCAGGATGCTCTCTATTGTACATGAGTAGAAGTTCCTAAGGATCTTCTGACTGACTTGGAACTTCCTTAGGCGCCTGAGGAAGTAGAGGCGTTGTCGTGCCTTCTTCACAACACTGTCAATGTGTGTGGTCCATGTCAAGTCCTCGGATATGTGGGCTCCGAGGTACTTGAAACTGTTCACTCTCTCAACCGGTGCCCCGTCGATGCTGAGGGGGCTGTAGTCCTTGACCCCCGACCTCCTGAAGTCCACAATCATCTCTTTTGTTTTGCTGACGTTCAGGGAGAGGCAGTTCTCCTGACACCACTGTGACAGATTCTCTACCTCTTCCAGGTAGGCCCTCTCGTCGTTGGCAGAGATCAGGCCCACCACTACTGTGTCATCAGCAAATTTGATGATTGTGTTGTTGTTCCGCTGTGCCACACAGTCATGTGTGTACAGGGAGTAGAGGAGGGGGCTCAGAACACAGCCCTGGGGGGCCCCTATGTTGAGCGTGATGGATGAGGAGGTGCAGTTGCCTGCTCTTACCACCTGGGGTCTGCCCGTCAGGAAGTCCAAGACCCACTGGCAGAGGTCATAGTTCAAGCCCAGGTCCCTGAGCTTGGCTATGAGTTTGGAGGGGACTATGGTATTGAATGCTGAGCTGTAGTCGATGAACAGCATTCTCACATAGTTCCCCTGCCTCTTGTCCAGGTGTGATGCTGCTGTGTGCAGCACATGGGCTATGGCGTCCTCCGTGGACCTGTTGGGGCGATATGCAAATTGCAGGGGGTCCAGGTTGATGGGGAGGGAGGAACAGATGTAGCCCTTCACTAGCTTCTCAAAGCACTTCATGGCTATGGAGGTGAGGGCTACAGGGCGGTAGTCGTTGAGGCAAGCGGGCGTAGATTTTTTGGGTACAGGGATGATGGTGGACTTCTTCAGACAGGTGGGGATGACAGCCTGTTCCAAGGACAGGTTGAAGATGTCAGTGAATACCGGGGCCAGTTGGTCGGCACAGACTTTTAGGACGCGGCCGGGGATGCCGTCCGGTCCTGCTGCCTTCCTGATATTCACCTAAACTCTGAAATGTTGGTGGTGGCAAAGTAGTGAGTGTTTAGCTAATGGAGATCTTGCATTGAGATCTAAACTACCAGGAACTCTGTGTTAAATATGAGGGACTGACCCACTGATTGCTAATCCACGATTATTCCATTCTGCTGTATGCTGTGACACATTGTGGATTGTGACTTATAACTAAAAACAGCCATTGACAACTCTAGTCAACACTCAGTCTAGTCAAGTCTTCCTTCTCCAATGAAATGCATTGTTCACAGAAGGCAATGTTGTGCGCTGGAAGGATATACAACAAAACAAATTCCATACTACACAGCATTTCTTATAAAGTCTCTCTCTCTAACCCCCCCCCCCCCCCCCCCCATTTACTGTAGTGCGAAAAAGCCAGGACTAAAAGACTGCATTCATGGTGCTAGTAGTACTTGCCAACTATTTCTCACACAAAAACGTTCTGTTCCACGGGAGTTGGCTGGTGAGAGATTCTCGTTCGTCCTGTGTGCTGTGGTTAGTAGCTAAACACCAGCAAGCCAATCCCATGCATTTCCAATGTCACCCACTTAACATATTTCCTCTTGTGAGCGTTTGAAATGGGCCGCTAACCCCCATGTATTCCGGTGTCAAACAGCTTAACATTAGCTCCTCAAGAGCCTGGCCCCTGGCCCGACCCGAAAGGGCTCAAGGATATGAATTGAATCTGTGTTTTTCTATCTTTCTCCATCCCAAGTGTTTCATGCCCTAGCCGTTCCTAGTAGATTATTTATTGGATAACTCACTCGATGTGAAACAACTCCTTCTATATTATTTAGTAAATCACGCTGTGTAGTGCATTTGTGCGTCGATTTCACGATTGATTCACGTGATTTGACATTTCTTCAACATAACATCCGCTTTTTTTTTTTTTTTACTTTCCATGGGCACTTTTTATTAATGTGTTTGATGCTTAAATGTATTTACAGTCGCTGGCAGTATCACAGGCCAAATACAGACTTATCTCCATGTAGACTCACAGGCCAAATACAGACTTATCTCCATGTAGACTCACAGGCCAAAGACAGACTTATCTCCATGTAGACTCACAGTCACAGGCCAAAGACAGACTTATCTCCATGTAGACTCACAGACCAAAGACAGACTTATCTCCATGTAGACTCACAGGCCAAATACAGACTTATCTCCATGTAGACTCACAGGCCAAATACAGACTTATCTCCATGTAGACTCACAGACCAAATACAGACTTATCTCCATGTAGACTCACAGTCACAGGCCAAAGACAGACTTACCGGTATCTCCATGTAGACTCACAGGCCAAAGACAGACTTATCTCCATGTAGACTCACAGGCCAAATACAGACTTATCTCCATGTAGACTCACAGGCCAAATACAGACTTATCTCCATGTAGACTCACAGGCCAAATACAGACTTATCTCCATGTAGACTCACAGGCCAAATACAGACTTATCTCCATGTAGACTCACAGGCCAAAGACAGACTTATCTCCATGTAGACTCACAGGCCAAATACAGACTTATCTCCATGTAGACTCACAGGCCAAAGACAGACTTATCTCCATGTAGACTCACAGGCCAAAGACAGACTTATCTCCATATAGTCTCACAGGCTGAAGACAGAATTATCATGTAATGGCTCCTTGGGAGTTCAGGCTCCTTGGAAGAAATTGCAGTGTCGCAATACATGGGAAAGAGAATATTGTTGACTGATTGTTAAAACAACATCTAGAACGATTGGCTCAGAGGGATACTCCTGTGTCCCGCACACTGCTTCCAAGAAACCCAGTGCAGCCCGCTAGTGTTTCCATGCAGGTCGTTATCGTCAAATGGGTGTTGGACCTGTTTCTTAAGACTGTTCGGGGAAAAATTCATATGCCGATGGTGCTTTGCCACATCGCTGCAAGCAATTGTGTAAAGTACAGTCCTCGTGCCGAGGAGATTCAGGGAGTGTTATTCATGGCCAAAGCATTTGGGTATATAGGCCTGGCCTACAGCATGGATGAGTTGAGCCTGGTCTCAAATCAACTGCTGGCAGAGAGAATGGGGTATTGACTGTGTGTGTGTGTGTGTGTGTGTGTGTGTGTGTGTGTGTGTGTGTGTGTGTGTGTGTGTGTGTGTGTGTGTGTGTCTGTGTGTGTGTGTGTGTGTGTGTGTGTGTGTGTGTGTGTGTGTGTGTGTGTGTGTGTGTGTGTGTGTGTGTGTGTGTGCGCGTGCGCGTGTGTGTCCAGTTCACTGGGGCTGTTACGTTTAGTTTCTTGAAGACCAGAGGTTATTACATTGTGTAGTTGTCTTGCACTGTACCTGCGTCTAATCATTGCCCTCCGATGTGTTGGACTTTCCCTTTGCTATATCATACAGTCTGTTACACAAAGAAAATACTTTTCTATCTTAGCTCATAGCATTGTGTTGCCTCTTGTTCTTTTTCCTCACTAGGTCACTCGGAATTATGACATAATGATGACAAATGATGACAATTATGACACACTGACCTTGTCTACTGTTGCTTACCGTATCGGTATCTGTTAAATGCCTGAATTGTATCTGTGTGTGTGTGTGTGTGTGTGTGTGTGTGTGTGTGTGTGTGTGTGCGTGCGTGCGTGCGTGCGTGCGTGCGTGCGTGCATGTGTGTGCGTGCGTGCGTGCGTGCGTGCGTGTGCGTGCGTGCGTGCGTGTGCGTGCGTGCGTGCGTGCACATGTGAATACCGGTATACGTGAACGTTTTCTCATGTCATGTATTTGTCTGCTGTTGGTCCACAGCGTCCTCTAGAGAAGCCGGACGGCCTGGACGTGTCCGACCAGAGCAAGGAGCACCCCCAGCACCTGTGTGAGAAATGCAAAGTCCTGGGCTACTACTGCCGTCGCGTGCAATAATCTTCCCTGCCTCCCCTTATCCTCCAGAGTCCTACCCCTCAGCCCTAACCGATACTGTCCTCTGAAACTCCTGTCCTCCCCCTGCCTGTCCCACATCCTGTATCCCTGCCACCCCCCTTCACTTCCCTTATATCCCTTCTTCACCCTCCTCCTCCTCTCCGTCTCTCTCAATGACAATGTACAGTACGTCCCTCCACTCCAGCCGCCACTCCCCGTTCATACCTTCCTCCTCCTCCTCCTCCGCCGCAAAAAGAACCTCTGTCCCACTCTCCACTTTCCAACCTCTCTGTGAACCACTGTGGTTTAGTAATCATGGTCCTTTTCCCTTGTCGAGGATCAGGGGTGAGAGGAACAGGTTTTTAGACCGACCTGCGCTTAGGATCAATCTCTACACCCCGGAGAGGGACTTGTAGCCACAAAGTGCTCTTCATGAAGTGAAAAAAAGAAAGAAAAACTTGCCAAAATCAATGTGTGTGTAAATATTGTCAATGCTAACGCAGCGTCTTGTACCAGGAACCACGTAACGCTATTTACCTGAGTATATGTGTGTAACAAAACGACTGATCATTGCATTGACGTGTGTTTTTATTGATGTCACTTGACAGTATTGCCAGCGGTATTGGTCACAATGGATTACCTCACCTTGGGGTTTGTTGATTTTGTGTTTACAGAGATCCGACTTCCTTTTTTCCCTGCCAAGTGAAGTGTGTGGCAATGTGCTGAAAGTTAGTCGTACAGGGGCCTCTCGTGATGGTATGGTGTAGTAGCCCACATGAGGTCTTCGGATGCCTTGCCGCGTTTGGGTCAACAGCACATCTTATTAACTGTGAATTAACTGAGGGATAATGTGCCATACATCCCTGGCTTACATTTGGCCTATTTATTTTCGTGTGGTCTATTGTGCAATTTGAACTTTAACTGGGACATATATAAATGTTTTTTTTTCTTTCTTTTTTTGTATGTTTGTATATCACAAGATTGTGTTTCTGCATCCATGTGTCATTAGAAACTACTGTAGGTTGAAGCATAGAATCGTTCCTCATTTAAATGTAGTCTATTGGTAACAATTATTGTTTCATTTACTCTCCCTATACATTATTATGTGGCAATAAAAGCCTTTGGTTATCTACAATATATTAGATAAGTAAGTCGCATTGATCTCAATAACATTTAGTAGATTAACCATTTAAGACAACAGTGCAATAACAGTAGTTTCTGCAATGATGATCCATGCAGTCCACTTTGTACCAGTAGCAAGCTTTATGTAGAATACTCCATAAGTTGGCTGAGCAGAGTAATCTTTAAGGAAACTTGTATTGTTTTACTCGCGAGAATTCAATTTGGGCATGAAATATGAGTTGGCCGACTTATAATATGGTCACACGTAAACTTGATTAGATTGAGTTGTGACTGAGAATTTAGCTTAAAAAGATGCTATCTGTAAGATGTTTGTTCATTTTGGAATAAGGACCATGTAGACAAAATGAGAAAAGTGTCTCAGAAGATTGTGTATCACGTAGAACACAGAAGGTTCTACTGTGCTTCAATTTGATTGGTCGATACAATCTTCCTCGTAATCTAACAAGTTTAGCGGCCTGTCAATTAAAGGAGGTCGGACTCATTACAACTTTGTCAAAAGTTGTCGAAAGTGAAACTCAAAGGGATAGTTTGGATTTTTGGACAATAAGTTGTATGGATGTATGTAGTGGATGCAAAGCTATTTGCTTACTTACCGAGTCCTGTAGTCGGGAGTTCTAGCCAGGTTCTGAGAGAACCGGGAAGCTTTAAACAGGCAGCAAATGGCAGAAACAGGGTCTTGAAACCATACAGTTTTAATCCACACCACAACATGCATGCAGGCAAAATGGTTTCGTATTTCTAACACAAAATCATCGCAGCATTTTGAAAAAGCTAACGGGCCACGTTACCTGTGAAACAGCTATTAATGCACCGGCTTTTTACAAGAAACAAAATGGTGCAGAGTGATAGCCAAATCCGAAGTGCTGGAGGATGATGATTTTGTCTAAGATATAGGTAACCCTTTTGCCTGCATGTTGTGATATGATTTAAATCAAATCAAATCAAATCAAATCAAATCAAATTTATTTATAGGGCCCGACAACACACGTTAATGTCCCCATGGGCCGTACAGGTCTTCTTTAAACAAGTCAAGAAGAAAACATAACAATAAGTCAAGAACAGAACAAGAACACCATAAGGTCCAAACATTTTTAGATGAATGCAAATAAATGAAAGAATGCAAGAAGAAAGGTTAAATGCAAGAAGAAAGGTTAAAACCTTTTGGTTAGCTTTCAGTTTGCTCGGAACCTGGCCAGAACTCTGACCACAGGACTCACTGCATCCACTACACTACAGACAAGTATTTCTTACAACTTAATGTCCAAAAATCCAAACTGTCCCTTTAACACGGATGGGCTATAAACTAGAAATAGACTTTGCTTAGGTTATATGGGGTAGGAAATGTATTCAGCTTGTAGACTATAGAACAACAACAGAAAACTCTTTATTTGGGTGGGAATGTGAATATAAACAAAAGCTGTTTACAAGAAAACTGTTGGATACCTTTAAAGATTGCGGTCTAAATGTAAATGATCCTCACTCTGATGGGCGTCAATGAGGACCATTTGGACTCAACAATGAAATGTTTATTCCACGTTATCGTCCCTGGTCAAGTCTACATGTATAGTCCTCCAAAATGATCGAAAATCTTAAAGGTAACACCTTTAAATACAGATGCCACCTGAGGCCTGAGTAGAACTGGGAAAGGAGACACGTTTCCAAGGGCTTACCATGCCCTTCAAACAGATGTGCCGAACAGCTGATTATAGTGTAAAGAATGTCTAAAGGGAGGTGAAGTTTTGAAGGAGTTTAATGATTTACAAGTTGGTAAAAGAAAGATGGGTTGTGTACAACAGAAAGGTTGACTGTTGTTGACTGATGTTTTGATTATCAAGGGACATATTGAAAGTGATGATGGATTAAGTTTACACTTAAGTTTGGTTTGATACTGCCTACTAACCAATGTCTTTAATGTAGGGGAGTTACACATCATTATTCTGTTTACAAAGATGACAGTACATTGTATTTCTTTAAGACGTAAAAGTACTAGTTGGGAAATCTGGACCGAAGAACATCTTTGATATACATTCTGTAAAACTGCCTTATAGACAAGGTTCTGACATTCTTGCTATGCGAGTAGTTGAAGTATTTGTACGCGTATTTCTAGACTGACAAAAATATTTGATTGACTATATTTTATACTGTACTTACAGTATGTGCCTTATGAAGAGGGGGAATCACTCTGAAATACCAAGAGGAAAACTCATGTGAACATTTCTACACTATAGGAAGAGAGGGTATACAGTAGGTTGAGCTGGAGCTGAAGAGGTCCTTGCAGGTTAAATGTTACGTGCAGTAAAGTTTTATGCAGGTTCAAGATGTGAATATGGATGGGGAAAACAATACAATTTTCTCATTAATGAGGAGTTTAGAACTGGCATTGTGGTGTTTACCTCAGTACAATTTGTTGAGTTGGAGGCATGAACTATACCAGCATTTCCAGCTGGCAGTAACAATCCAAGTGCGGTCTGTTGTCATGTAGTATCAACAAAGATGTTATGTTTTAGTCGGTCCTCACAACAGAGAGGGTTTGCACTAGAAGCTGTGGACCTCAACCTTTTTTTTTCATTACTTTTATTAGGCTATTTTGTGATGCTGGTTTTATAAACCTCCTTGGATTAGATTAAAAACAAATACACACATGCTTCAGTGTGTGAGATCACAGCAGATAATGGTACCACTGAATGTTGGTTAATGACAAAAAAACATTTAGCAAATCTTTTAATCTCACTTTGAAAGACAGGAGGAGTAGCGGATGTGAATATATTACTACAGGTTACAGAAGCGTTATGAAGCCAGGTTGCATGAAGGATTCACATTTTTTACCCATAATATTGTTGGGAACAATCTAATCCATTTTAAAGTACTGTAATGCCTTCTTTCTGTTTCTGTGATGACATCATTATCTAACAATCACATCTGCTTTTTATTTCATTTTTCATATGAATCTTATGTTCGATGTTATAACAGGGCTATTAGTGAGAATGATCAGTACCTACCAATGATGCCTTGTGTGTGAACTCACCTACTGTAAATTAAACAGATGGGATACAATTGACCTATCTCAAACCTTGCCCTCTTTTCTTGATCCTCCAATCACAACTGTTGCTTCCTCGCACCACAACAGTTGTGATTGGACGATCAAGAAAGGGGGGCAGGGTTTAAGATAGGTCCATACTGATTAGGATGGATAAGAGTTCCGGAATACAGTAGGCTGTGTTACAGAATATGAATGAGAAGTTCTATGAAATCCCACGAGGGAGGGATTCCGCCCAGAGACATTTATGAAGAAGCCATTATTATTATTATTATTATTATTATTAGCAGATCAGTGAGCCAACGGAAGCAGTTGATAACAATGCATTTGAAAAACAAAATCTCTACAACTGCTTTCGGATGTATGTTGTCTTGAATTACATATACTTGACTTTTCTAGTACCTTTTCAGTTTCGAATTTGTTATTTTCTATGAAAGATATGTGTATTTTGGAAAACTTAATAGATGTTGAAAATTTTAGAGCAATTTGCTAAAACAACGCGAGTTATTTCCCTGACAAAGATATTTACAAATGACTGTTTTATGTATATATTCGATGGCCATAATTTTCAAGGATATTAGCTCTTTTGAAGTGTTATGCAATATTGAAGCTTTTTATGTGAAGAAGGGCCTATTGCTGAGAAATAAACAAAGCTGGGAGTTTTTATTTTATGTTTTACAATTATCTGAGGGCTTATCCTACAGAAATATTTATGGAAAGATTTTTTTTACACTTTTTGTATAGAATATGCAACAAAGTTACACTAAGAAGGAAATATTGATGTCTACATAGAATATTATTAAAAAGCTGGTACATAATTAATACCCTTACTCAATTATAAGCCATTGTATTTTTTTGTTTGTTTTATACGTTACCAATGTTGAATAACCCACGATGATACCCAAGTGCTATGTAACTAATTATGCCTATGAGCTGCCATCTTCGCCCATACAGTAGCATAGCATGCATTTACTTTGTATACAGGTATTACAATATTATGAAGAGAGGAACCCGTTTTTTTTTTGCCTATCAAATTCTAAACAACGGAAGTAAGCAATAATATTGTTGTGTTAACATGCAGAATCTTTTCTCTTTACTAGGGACTGATACTCACCACTGTATAAGCACGTTAAACTGTGAGTTGTAGTTTGCTTAAAGCAGCAATGACAAGGAACTATTGTAAAATGTTATGGTTGTTATTATTACTAGTTTAGTGCGTGTGTATACTTCTGTTACAAAAGGTGTGTGACAAAGAACTATGTTAAAGAGTTTGCATGTGCATGTGTTTGGTTTTGAATGAAATGTGCAACTTATTCTTATTTAAATTCTGCACAGTAACATAGTTGGCGACATATTTGTTCCTAACACTCAACAAATTCTAACTGATTGTTACTAGTCGTGAAATATCTATTTGATAGTCTCTAGCCTATTCAACGTAACACATATTTACTGAATGTAACGTGTTAACACTTATGCGGTCAATTAGAACGTGATGTTTATATTCTTTTGATGTCTGTATCATTTGAGATAATTGTAATGCTATATTTGGATTGGACAGAATTCAGACGTGGAGGTTGGGATGAAACTGACTGAGGGAAACGGGGGAGGAACGTCTTAGAGAGTAGCCTGCAGGTCTGTCTCTTCATGTCCATGAAACGGCATTCCAACATGTGCCTTATTTGTTAAGTTTGGAAAAACAAAAGTGACTTTAGTGCTGTTGGGAGTTTGATGAATAAAAGTCATATTGAATTAGAACCGCTTTTGTTCATGTGGTCTCATTTATATGGGTTTTTTGTTCAACTTTTTATTTATTTATTTATTTATTATTGTTTTAATCCTAACAGTTACTGGGGGGGGGGGGGGGGGGCGTTCACTAGAGGGCTTGAGTTCAGCCAACTACAATGCTTGCTTTTCCGGGTGCGTCCCACGACCCCTGTGTACTCTATTGAAAAGTGTACACTTTCCTCAGGACGGCACTCAAATTATGAGTACATCTGCAGGCTTGATCTCTTACACAAGACCGAGCCTATGGATTATGATTGTGATTTTTCTTTAATGGCTTAAACATGGGGGGGTTGTGTAATGGAGAAGCAAGGGAAAGAGCCTTGGGTCCTCTTTTTCACTCTTGACAGGGGGTCCATTCCCACAACAGACACCTCAAACTTACTGGATGTGATTTCAACACATTTGAGTAAAACTGTGAAAAGACGAGCCTATACAAAAAAGGACACCCTCTTGACATGCATGATATATGCTAGACACGCATCATGTAGACATTTACTGCATTAGAACCAGCTTGGACCAATTGTAAAGATGTTATTGTTATGCACGAGTATTAAATGTTGGCCAGAGAGCCCGACTTTGTCAAGCCAAGTTTCCACACACAATATTGGACATGCATTCCAAATAGCTCAAACCTAACCAGAGGGTGGGGACCCAAATTATATCAAGTTTGTTACAACATCTCTAGTTAAAACAGAGCGCGAGCCGCACAGTCTCTATGGCAACAATGTAATCGGAGAATTCAAACAAACGATGGAAGG
This sequence comes from Notolepis coatsorum, assembly GCF_963971535.1. NCBI lineage: Eukaryota > Metazoa > Chordata > Actinopteri > Aulopiformes > Paralepididae > Notolepis > Notolepis coatsorum. The sequence continues at coordinate 118,398,089 of NC_140173.1, read as the reverse complement.
TCAGCAGGCATATGGTTTCATTTAGGAGTGAGAGCTGCTTTTTCACGTCGCTTCATTATTTACTTTCATAAAGTATTAGCTTGATAAGCAGCACCACCCAGCCTCTGGCTCACAGACACATCCTGGCCTCTCTCCTTTCTGCAGGAGACATGCTCTGTTTACAATAAAGATCTCGGCGGTAGGAACAACCCACGCAAGCTAAAGCCATTTTCAGACCGTTTTATGACATATGCGGATGAAATCATCCATACAGTGAATATACTACAATGTATATACCATAAGGCTGTGGCCAGGAGGGGACTGTCGTATATCTGTCCACTCCTGCAGACATGGGAGTTGAACGTTGCTTTTGCAGGCATAACCGAAAGCCAGTTGAAATGCACTAGTCGATAGACCAAGAGTAAGGGTTGTTCTTTTATAAATGGAAGGGTATGATGTCACATCCTGTTCTGATGAGACAGGAAGTCGTGCTGGAGGTCTGGCGACTAAAAAAAGCTTCTGGATAATTTCCTTGATCATTTCCCAGGAAGCTTTAAAAGCAGACGGGGACAGTGGTACAGAAGAGGGCCTGAAACAAGGAGCAAGCCAAGTAAGATCTGAAATGTTCATTTATTTGGTAAATGTATAGCAAAATGTACAATGTGGACATTATTTTACACAGAGTGTGACTTGGCAGTTAATCCCTCATGCAAATGGCAGAAAGGCAGAGTAAAAATAAGTCAACCTATTTACATAACTATTTTTGACGTCTGGCATCAAAATATCCCAATCCAGGGCTCAGTCTTGACAAAACAAACACCTAGGTGACAAAACAAAAGACAAGAAAGTGGTTTTGGCCGTGAAAACATAAATATTTGTGATCAAGATGATCCTTTCGAAAATAAGAAAAAAGAAAACGAGAGAAAGAAAACCTGGTTTAATTAAGTCTGGGATTTTAGTGGTGAATAGAAATCAACCAGGACTATGACTCCTTGAAAGACTGAGGGAGTCGAGAAGTTTAGGTATGATGAAGAGAGGAGTTGAGAGGTTTAGGTATGATGAAAGACTGAGGGAGTTGAGAGGTTTAGGTATGATGAAGAGAGGAGTTGAGAGGTTTAGGTATGATGAAGAAAGGAGTTGAGAGGTTTAGGTATGATGAAGAGAGGAGTTGAGAGGTTTAGGTATGATGAAGAGAGGAGTTGAGAGGTTTAGGTATGATGAAGAGAGGAGTTGAGAGGTTTAGGTATGATGAAGAGAGGAGTTGAGAGGTTTAGGTATGATGAATAGAGGAGTTGAGAGGTTTAAGTATGATGAAGAGAGGAGTTGAGAGGTTTAGGTATGATGAAGACTGAGGGAGTTGAGAGGTTTAGGTATGATGAAGAGAGGAGTTGAGAGGTTTAGGTATGATGAAGAGAGGAGTTGAGAGGTTTAGGTATGATGAAGAGAGGAGTTGAGAGGTTTAGGTTACTGATGAAGAGAGGAGTTGAGAGGTTTAGGTATGATGAAGAGAGGAGTTGAGAGGTTTAGGTATGATGAAGAGAGGAGTTGAGAGGTTTAGGTATGATGAAGACTGAGGGAGTTGAGAGGTTTAGGTATGATGAAGAGAGGAGTTGAGAGGTTTAGGTATGATGAAGAGAGGAGTTGAGAGGTTTAGGTATGATGAAGAGAGGAGTTGAGAGGTTTAGGTATGATGAAGAGAGGAGTTGAGAGGTTTAGGTATGATGAAGAGAGGAGTTGAGAGGTTTAGGTATGATGAAGAGAGGAGTTGAGAGGTTTAGGTATGATGAAGAGAGGAGTTGAGAGGTTTAAGTATGATGAAGAGAGGAGTTGAGAGGTTTAGGTATGATGAAGAGAGGAGTCCATGTAGGTCTGTTGCACGCTGTGTCGCACGTTGTCTGTCATTTGTCTGTCATCTCCCCGCAGTCAGTGATGACGATTTTCTTGATCACACCGCCGTCGTGCAAACCGAAGGACTCCATCTTGGAGACGACTTGCAGACCTTCCTTCACCTGGCCGAACACCACATGCTTTCCGTTCAGCCTGAAGCAAGACAGAGAGGAAGCGACAGGAGTGTAGAACCAATACATTAGGTGTGCACTTGCTTAAAATGTTGCTTAACGGGGCACTTCAAGATAATGCCGATTTACTTTGCACATAATTTTACACACGTCCAAAAAACAAAACAGTTTCGCACACACACTACATTTCGTTTGATCGTTGTTGAGAGCAAATTAGTTTGATGTCATCAGGGACATTGAATCCTTGTGTTGTGTTAATTATGGCACCATGAAATTATGTGGATGAAAAAATAGCAATACCTTCTCTGCTACTGCATCATTTGCTGTAATTATCACATTTACTCTCAATAACTGTCAAACTAAATGAATGTGTGCAAAACTGTGTGAGATTATGTGCAAAATAAATTAACGTTTCAGTTTTTTTTTGGTGAAGTGCCCCTTGAAACAGTTGATACACAATTGTGACTGCTGTCATTCCAGTGTGGAAGACTTTGATAGGAAGCTACAGATGTGAAAGGAATTGTTGAAGTGATAATTTCTTGACAAGCTTTACCATTCAGTTTTAGCAGTACAGATGAAGAACTGGGAGCCATTGGTGTTGGGTCCTGAATTAGCCATCGATAACGTACCTGAAGAGGAAAAGGGAAAGTCGTGTGTCATAGTGAAGTAAATGTGATGCATTGTAATAAACAGTGTCCGTTAGCAAGGTCTGCATCTGTATACCATCCTAAAAACTAGGAATTTGAAGCAGGTTTATGTTTATTTATTAACAGCATAGGGCGCGGTTGTAACTCTGGTGAGAGAATAATGGCATAGGACAAGGCTACATCTGGGTTGTTACGGTATAGGGCCCGTTTCCCTCTTTATAATTTGACCCAGACTGTGATTACACAACACAGCGCAATCTAAACTCCAGTGTCCATCTCTCAACATGCGGCTAGAGTTTACCCTTAAACAGAAAAAAAGTTATTTTGATGAATGGATGTTGACTTAGTTTGAAAGTAGGTCATTCACTTGAGGATTGCAAAAATCTATATGGCCAGTGGTATGGTGATGCATGAGACAAGGCACTGCCATCTAGTGGATATAAGAGCGGTGGAAACACACAGTGGAGGCCAACCTGTGTGTTGTTATCTATCAAAAGGAAATGATAAAGGCCTCAATGAGCTGAGAAAGAAGTTCAGTTGAGAGAGGTGTTGCACTTAAAGGGACAGTTTGGATTTTTGTTGTATGAAATACTTGCCAGTAGTGTAGAGGATGCAAAGCTATTCGGTTACTTAGAGTCCTGTGGTCGTAGTTCTGTCCGGGTTCCGAGTGAAACGGAAGGTTACTCATTTCCGACATTCCACATTCTTCTATCACTTGGCACTTGTTCCTAGAGAAAAGCATCCCGGTTCACTCGGAACCCGGACAGAACTGACCACGGGACTCTCTAAGTAAGCGAATAGCTTTGCATGCAACTACACTACTGGCAAGTATCTCATACAACTTAAGGTAAGAAAAATCCAAGCGATCCCTTTACTGCATTATAAGACATCATACGTGCATTTGCAATCATCAGCCTACAAGAATAATGTTATATAGTATGCTATTGTTTTTAAGATGTGAAGCACCTCTGACTGTGACCGGCAATGCCACTACCTCACTCAGTCAGTAATTCAGTCATTCACTCATGGGGCAGAGGCAGAGCCATTGGTAATAAATAGCTCTGCTCACGGTAAGCCACTCTGCCCCTAGTGGCAGCTCACACGCAATGCACTTTGTAGAAGACCAGTTATGTGTCCTTGTTGCCTTTTGGGAACTCTATTTCTACTGCTACTTTTGAGTAGTGTATATAATATGCTATAGCACTCAATGTGCAAAAATGCTAGGGTAGGGTGCCCCAACGTTTTGACATGGAAAGCCAATGACCAAAACATAATGTAGGTAGTGGGTGTGTGTGTGTGTGGGTGGAGGGTGACTAAAGGCCCGGACCAGCAGACTCCGGGACAGTTTCCCCCATCAGGCAGTCAAGGTAATCTAATACCAGTACTGACGCCATGATCCCTCACCTCAAATAAAATATATTTTTAATTTACAATCAGAGTGCCTCAGATTATTTTTCGACCTCGACCCTGGACTTCCTTTAAAAGCAAGCTGGACAGTCACTGAATTTATTCCTATATTATTTGCCCTATCCTTGAAGAACACCTGATTTTTGTTTTACCTTCAACATTAAATGTAAGGGTTCTTTTAGAAGTTAACACATTGGGCGCCAGCCATTACCCTTATCCTTGTAGCTAATGCGCCAGGTTTCCATAGCATATTTTCACTGTGCGTCACTATGTTTGGAGAGCTATATCTATATTCTATATTATAGCTATGGAGACAATACTATGGTCATTTGACAGTGACTTTCTTCTGTCGAACATGCAAAAATGTATATGTTCACTCACGCGTTATCCCGTGGTGAATATTGTATAGTTTAGGAGTGATCCGGGCTAATTCCTGAAAAGCTGAGTTATAGGGCGCTACGTGAATTCTGCTATAAGCGTTGGCGTTTCTTGCCTGGACATGCTACTATTTCCAAATCAAATGTATATAATAGGTATTATGTTTCATCATGAATGCATGTTATGTGTTTTTTTATGCTTTGATCGCCAGTAACGGCATTCGTTTTGAACACCACACACGCTGATCAGCTGGATCGATATGAAAACATTCTAGGATCAAGGTGGAATTGACGTCAGATAGTCACACTTGAGGCATATCTTGTGCCACTTCATGCCAGGGACCCGATCGACATCAATACTGGAAATCGCGATCAGACAATTGGAATATTCTTTTTGGAATAACCCCGATCAAAGGTAAGGACTATCTGACGTCAATTCCAACTTGATCCTACAATGATTTCATATCGATCCAGCCGATCAACGTATGTAGTATTCAAAACGAATGCCTTTGCTGGTGATCAAAGCATCAAAAAACTACCCCCCCCCCCCTTTCATGCATTCATGATGAAACATAATACCTATTATATACCTTTGATTTGGAAATAGTAGTGTGTCCAGGCGAGCAACGCAAACGATTTTAGCAAAATTGATTCACATATCGCTCCATAACGCAGTTACCAGTAATTAGCCAGGATCACTCTGAAACTATACAATATTCACCACGGTATAACACGCGAACGTATACATGAAAAGATTTATTCTTTTTCACATGTTGTATGAGGGATAGTTACTGTCAAATGAGCCATAGTATTGTCTCCATGCTATAATATAGAATATAGATATAGCCCTGCAAACACTGCGACATAGCGGTGGCCCATTGAGTACAAGGATGGATAGAACGGCTGACCGTGAATGAGTTAAAGGGGCACTTCACCAAAAAACAATGCACATTTATTTGACACATAATCTCACACACATCCAAAAACTCTAAACAGTTTTGCACACATTCATTTAATTTGACAAGTTATTGAGAGTAAATTAATAGAATATGGCCACAAGTGATGTCATCGGGGCCACCAATGATGTCATTGTGTTAATTTCACAGTGCTGTAATTAACACAACACAAGGATTCAATGTCCCCGATGACATTACTGGTGGCCATATTCAAAGTAATTTACTCTGAATAACTGCCAAACTAAATGAATGTGTGCACAATCTTTTCGTTTTTGGATGTATGTGAGATGACCAAAAAACGGTATTTTCATGTTTTAACACTTTCACTTTCATGTACAAAATTGGATTACTGTTGGCATTTATTTTAATACAGACTACATCATATCGATATCTATACATTTTGGTTATTGGCTATTGGTTATCATAGCAGAAAATACTTGGACATCGGGCATCCATAATAGCATTTGTTGTAAGTCGCTCTGGACAGGAGTGTAGATGTAAAACGGATGATAAATGGTATACTGCACCAGCCCTATGCTGAGACAAGTGCACGTGTGCTTATATGATGCGGTTATGATGCCTTCTAAATTCCAATGCACTTCAACTAAACAGTTTCTGATAAGATGACAAAGAACACAGATACAGGACAAACGGCGGATAAGATATGTCTACTCTGTCTCTTGCAACCCAAATACTTAAAAAGTTAAAGAAAATATTATAGATTGGATAGCCTAGGCTATATTAAGCTGCCGGACCCGATGGGATCCCCGGGCTGGTACTCAGTGTCCTAACTGAGATTTTCAATCTGTCCCTGGCCCAGGCAAAAGTTCCCACATGCTTCAAAGTCACCTCCATCATTCCTGTCCCTAAACACGCCTCCCCAGAGAGCCTCAATGACTACGACCCGTAGCACTCACCTCCACCATCATGAAGTGCTTCGAGAGGCTAGTCCTGGCTCACCGTAAATCCTGCCTACCACCCTCACTTGACCCCTACCAGTTTGCCTACCGCCAGAACAGGAGTACAGACGACGCCATCTCCGCAGCACTACCCCCTGCCCTCCTCCATCTGGACCAGAAGGACACGTCGTACGTGCGACTTCTGTTCGAGCTCGGCATTTAACACCATCATCCCCTCCAAGCTGAACACCAAACTCCACGACCTTGGCATCGACCACTCCCTCTACAACTGGATACTGGACCTCCTGACCGACAGACCTCAGCATGTCAGACTGGACAGCCTCAAGTCCTCCACTCTCATCCTGAACACTGGTGTACCGCAGGGCTCCGTGCTGAGCCCTCTTCTCTACTCCCTCTTCACCCACGACTGCAAACCGGCGCATGGCTCAAACACCATTGTCAAGTTTGCAGACGACACCACCGTGGTGGGACTCGTCAGCAACAACGACGAGTCGGCGTACAGAGAAGAGGTCCAGTGCCTCGTAACAACCAAGTAACAACCAAATAACAACCTGGCCCTCAACACCAAAAAAACTAAGGAGATAGTGGTGGACTACAGGAGAAATAAAACAGGCACGCACAGCCCCATCCACATCAATGGAGAGGAGGTTGAGCGGGTCAGTAGTTTTAAATTCCTGGGAGTCCACATCTCTGAGGACCTGTCCTGGACCACCAACACCTCGACCCTGGTCAAGAAGGCCCACAAGCGCCTCTTCTTCCTGAGGAAGTTGGCCGAACTCCACCTACCCCCTCCCGTGCTAGCAAACTTTTATCGCTGTATGATTGAGAGCATCCTCAACACCTGCATCTCAGTCTGGTACAGCAACTGCACTGTAAAGGCCCGGAAATCACTGCAGAGGGTAGTGAACATAGCCCAACGCATCACCAAGACCCCACTCCCCCCCCCATCTCATCAGTCTACAAAAAGCGGTGCTCACAGAGAGCACAGAACATCATCATGGACTGTTCACCCGCCTGCAGGGTACTCGCTCTGGGGCACGCTACTGCAGCCTCCCAGGCAGAACCAACATTAACTACTGTGTGACTGACACATAAAGACCTAACTACTGTGTAACTGACACATAAAGACCTAACTACTGTGTAACTGACACAAAGATGTAACTACTGTGTAACTGACACATAAAGACCTAACTACTGTGTAACTGACACATAAAGACCTAACTACTGTGTAACTGACACATAAAGACCTAACTACTGTGTAACTGACACACAAAGACCTAACTACTGTGTAACTGACACATAAAGACCTAACTACTGTGTAACTGACACAAAGACCTAACTACTGTGTAACTGACACAAAGATGTAACTACTGTGTAACTGACACAAAGACCTAACTACTGTGTAACTGACACATAAAGACCTAACTACTGTGTAACTGACACATAAAGACCTAACTACTGTGTAACTGACACATAAAGACCTAACTACTGTGTAACTGACACAAAGACCTAACTACTGTGTAACTGACACAAAGATGTAACTACTGTGTAACTGACACACAAAGACCTAACTACTGTGTAACTGACACATAAAGACCTAACTACTGTGTAACTGACACAAAGACCTAACTACTGTGTAACTGACACAAAGATGTAACTACTGTGTAACTGACACACAAAGACCTAACTACTGTGTAACTGACACAAAGATGTAACTACTGTGTAACTGACACATAAAGACCTAACTACTGTGTAACTGACACATAAAGACCTAACTACTGTGTAACTGACACATAAAGACCTAACTACTGTGTAACTGACACACAAAGACCTAACTACTGTGTAACTGACACATAAAGACCTAACTACTGTGTAACTGACACATAAAGACCTAACTACTGTGTAACTGACACAAAGACCTAACTACTGTGTAACTGACATAAAGACCTAACTACTGTGTAACTGACACATAAAGACCTAACTACTGTGTAACTGACACATAAAGACCTAACTACTGTGTAACTGACACATAAAGACCTAACTACTGTGTAACTGACAGAGCTAAAGATGTAACTACTGTGTAACTGACACATAAAGACCTAACTACTGTGTAACTGACACATAAAGACCTAACTACTGTGTAACTGACACATAAAGACCTAACTACTGTGTAACTGACACATAAAGACCTAACTACTGTGTAACTGACACATAAAGACCTAACTACTGTGTAACTGACAGAGATAAAGATGTAACTACTGTATAACAGACACATAAAGACCTAACTACTGTGTAACTGACACATAAATACCTAACTACTGTGTAACTGACAGAGCTAAAGATGTAACTACTGTGAAACTGACACATAAAGACCTAACTACTGTGTAACTGACACATAAAGACCTAACTACTGTGTAACTGACAGAGATAAAGATGTAACTACTGTGTGAAGCCAGAGGCTCATACCTACCTGGACCAGTGTGTTTCAGTTTGAAGTTCTCGTCTTTGAACTTAGATCCATAGATGGATTTCCCTCCTGTTCCGTTGTGATTGGTGAAATCTCCTCCCTGTAACAGAAGGGATGGCACACACTACAATGTCAAATTGGAATTCTACCCATACCACTGGGTTGGAATAGAGCCAACGCCGACCAGGCTAAAGTAGGTATTTGTATCAGAACACACCAGCAACAACTGATACCAAGAACAGTGTATTATGTGAGAAATCAAAGTAAAGCTACTTGGTTTTCTGCCATTTTCACACAAGGATGTCAGATCTTTATTGGAAATAAATTAATTGTGATCCAAAAACGTAAGGCTATGTTGGATCTAGTTGGTTAGTTAGTTAGTCAACTGTATTATCCCACAGTGGGGAAATCCATTTGACTACACCAAGCCATACAACGACTTAAAGGGGACATGTCTTGCTATTCCTTTCACTATTTGGGAAACTTTACACAATTCCTGTGAGTCTATGGAACACATCTGTAAAGTTTCTTTCCAAAAAAATCATTGTTTTGTATTTCTAATCAAGTACTCTAAAGCAGCATTTTTCCACTTCAAGATTTCAAGCTGTTTTGTGCTGGGCTCCGCCCATAAGCGCTTTGAGTGACAGTCACCCACAGTCTGCACTGGCAGACAGAGAGAGATATAGAGAGATTGAGGGGGATAATAATTAATTTCGCCGCGGGGGGGCATAATCCCACGGGACAATGCATTGGTAACTTGTTTCAAATGACAATATATACCCCTGTGAATATTATTGCACAGATCGGAATACAGGCGCACGCGTGGGAGTCAAAGATATTTTTGACAGTGATATGGGAGTGGAGAAGCTCCAGCCCCACACGCGTCGGGAGGTTGTGTGTGTTCTCTCTCTCTCTCTCTCTCTCTCTCTCTCTCTCTCTCTCTCTCTCTCGCCAAAATGAGAATTAGAGACACAGACCCCATTGATACAAACCCCCATTGCTAGGAAACAATGCTAAACACTGGAAAATGCCATTTATAAGACACAGGACCTTTAAAAAAAAATAAAACCAGCAACATACATGCATTTAATGTCAACAATCAGTTTACTTAGACTTAGACTCAAGTGTCCCTCTTTCTTCAGTGGTGTTTACTAAGATACAAGTCATTTTGCTCAGCTGACCATGCAGTGGATGTCTCTGTCCCTCCTCAGCTGACCATGCAGTGGATGTCTCTGTGGCTGTCCCTCCTCAGCTGACCATGCAGTGGATGTCTCTGTGCCTCCTCAGCTGACTGACCATGCAGTGGATGTCTCTGTGGCTGTGCCTCCTCAGCTGACTGACCATGCAGTGGATGTCTCTGTGCCTCCTCAGCTGACCATGCAGTGGATGTCTCTGTGCCTCCTCAGCTGACTGACCATGCAGTGGATGTCTCTGTGGCTGTGCCTCCTCAGCTGACTGACCATGCAGTGGATGTCTCTGTGCCTCCTCAGCTGACTGACCATGCAGTGGATGTCTCTGACTGTGCCTCCTCAGCTGACCATGCAGTGGATGTCTCTGTGGCTGTCCCTCCTCAGCTGACCATGCAGTGGATGTCTCTGTGCCTCCTCAGCTGACTGACCATGCAGTGGATGTCTCTGTGGCTGTCCCTCCTCAGCTGACCATGCAGTGGATGTCTCTGTGCCTCCTCAGCTGACCATGCAGTGGATGTCTCTGTGCCTCCTCAGCTGACCATGCAGTGGATGTCTCTGTGCCTCCTCAGCTGACCATGCAGTGGATGTCTCTGTGGCTGTCCCTCCTCAGCTGACCATGCAGTGGATGTCTCTGTGCCTCCTCAGCTGACCATGCAGTGGATGTCTCTGTGCCTCCTCAGCTGACTGACCATGCAGTGGATGTCTCTGACTGTGCCTCCTCAGCTGACCATGCAGTGGATGTCTCTGTGGCTGTCCCTCCTCAGCTGACCATGCAGTGGATGTCTTGAGTCACCAAGGATTTATGCAACCTTGTTACCCATGAGTTTGGTATAGAGCTCTCAGCTCCCCCACTGAGATTTGGTCTAACCCTATAACCCGACTGGCCTGTCTCACTGCTCGTTCCAGTCTGGTCTGGTCTTGTGCCCTCGTGTTTCCAAACACAGTAACACATAGGCCTATAAGGCCGAAGGATATGATGCTTTGGAGAACAGATTTGTATAGAATAGTTCCATCATATCGGAGTCTATATTATTCAAGTCTATGGCACAAATTGGTACTCGGTATCAGCCAATAGTACTCAGAATTGTACTCACCTGACACATGAACTCAGGAATTATCCTATGGAATACCGATCCTTTGAAACCAAAGCCATGCTCCCCAGTGCACAATGCTCTGAAGTTTTCTGTTGAAACAAAACTTTATCAAACATTAATTGGAATTGGAAGGTTGCTTGTGTAACACAATTATTGAGTACTTTAATTAAAAGTATATTTTAATAACGATTGTTGATCTGGAATATGGTGTAATAAAATAAATTGTGCCATACCTGCTGTTTTAGGCACAGCATCTGCATTCAACTGCAAAAGATGGATGTCAAGTAAGAAAGAGGGATGATTGTTTGCTGACATTTCATACAAAGCACCGTAGCCTACTGTACACTGTCCTTTTAATGAATAGGGCTAAATGAAATGTAGTAATTCCAGGGGAATGTACTAGTTATTAATCCCTCAAAATGCAAGGGGTTTGAATGAATGAATGAATGAAAACTTTATTTAACAGATTGCAGAATGGGTACAACACAGTACAGCTCAATACACACAATTGTTAAGGGGATGCAGACCAGAGAAAGACGTGGTCTTGTTTACATCTACTAACCTAACGTTAACTTCCACAACCTTTGGGTCATAATGGGGTCCCTTGCAACAGTCATAATCAAACTTTTTGAAACAGTTTCTCACGGTTAGTGTTAGCCCACGCTGCAAACCTCCGTTTCCTACAATGTGAAAGATACACAACACTTTCATGTGATTTAAACATTGGGGGCCACAGGAACTTTACAACCATAAATGATGTGGTCCATGTGAAAAAAGATCCGGGGGCTGCCCTGCCTGCCTATCTGTTGCTTGCAAGCCCAGTAACGTTAAAGGTATTAGCTAGCCAGTGTTAGCAAGCTAACGTTAGCTACCTCAATGATTATTCTCCCAATAGGTTCATTGTCCGCTTCGATATCCAGATACACAACTGGGTTCTTGACAGGCCCAGAAGAAAACAACCTTGCAGCGGCGATCGCCAGTGAGCAGTATTTTAACCGATTTTTTATTTGCAACATCGTTGCAAAGTTATCAGGCCAGTGCAAACATTGGGGTTTGTGTTTACATATGACGTCACTCACTCTTTGCTTGGACCTTCTCGCAACCAAACAGTGACACCCAGCGGTGTGTTTCTTTCTAGACAACATGCGTCAGCCCAAGATACTTTTCACAAACGTTTTGGGGGGTTTATTGATTGATTGAATTGATTGAAAACTTTATTAACAGATTGCAGAATGGGTACAGTACAGTACAGCTCAATACATACAATTGTTAAGGGGATGCAGACCAGAGAAAGACTTTCGTCTTGTTTACATCAGGGTCCCCCATTTTCAATTCATCGTAACATATATGACATACATGACATACAGATAGACAGTACTGCTACATCTATACATTTATGACATACCAGATTTGCAATTACAGTACTGTTTGTGATACAAAAAGAGTCCAGAAAAAAAAAGTATATACATTTGACGTAGAAACTGTACATTGGATTGGGTAGGTGGGGGTGGGGGGGGACTGTACATTGGAGGTGGTTGGGTGGGGGGGGGGGGGGTTGGGTAGGAGTGGGGGGGGGGGGGGGGGTTGGGTAGGAGGGGTGGGTGGGGGACACTGTACAACTGTACAAACAAAACTGTACATTGGATTCTTGACAAGACCATACTTGGTAATTTACTGTACATTGGAGGGGGTTGTGTTCGGACATTTACAGGGGCCAGTTTCGAGTTGCAGTCTCCCTTAGGTGTTTTTTGAGAGTGTTTTTGAAAGTGGGTAGTGATTCACATTCCTTTACAGCTTTGGGTAGGGCGTTCCACATTGATGTGGCATAATTGCGAAACGTGTTTAGTCCCTTGTTTGAGCCGAATCTGGGTTTAACATGATTTGTGGAGCTCCCTCTGGTGTTGTGATCGTGGTATTCACTGACCTTTGGGAAGTATTTTGACATGTACATGGGTACCTTGGTCGTGTAGTGTATCTTGTAGACCAGGCCCATTGCAAGTTGCTGTACTCTGTCGTCTACTCTAAGCCATCCTAGGTTGTCAAAGTGGGCAGGGGTGAGTTGGGTTCTAGGAGTAAGGTCAAGCAGTAGTGTTTTGAGATGTTTGTAATTTGGTTTTTAGTGCCTTTGAGGTGCTTTGGTACCATGAGGTGCAAGCATAGTCGTAGTACCCTTGAATGAGTGCTCCTGCCAGAGTCTTCAGGGTATTCTTGTTTACCAGAGAGGAGATCCGGTACAAGAATCGAGTTCATTGGTTGACTTTTTTTTATTACATTGGATGCCATTTTGTCACAGGAAAGATTTGCCTCTAGGATGGAACCTAGGTATGTAATTTCATCTTTCCTTGTGACAATATTGTCACCCACTGTAACTGAGAAGCCGTCGGTCTTGCTGAGTTTGTTATTTGAACCGAAGAGAATGGACTCTACCACTAGAAGTGGTATCACGTTAATATCATTAGATTATGTGTCAAAACGTTGTGAACATACTTATACAGTATTACTTCCATCAGAAATAAGGTAGAACAGTCATGTCATACTTAATGGCCAACATTAATATAATTTGGTCAATAGGTGGCAGTATAGGACTTGTGTTCAGTAACTTCGCCTTCTAGGGAACGTACCCTGCTGCTTGAAACCTTTCTACAACGCATCGCCGTTTCCGGGTTCCCGTTTTGCGCTCTGATTGGCCAGGTCATGTGACATGAGCGCCAATCGTGGGACGGCAAGTTTCTACACTGGTTAAGCTTAGGCACTCTTCGAAGTTGGTTAAGGTTAGAGTTTGTCTTAGAGCGTGACGGCAAGTTATTTTGCCGGTTAAGCTTAGGCACTAATTTCGAAGTTGGTTAAGGTTAGAGTTTGTCTTAGAGCATGGCGATAGAACGGCAGGTAGTTTGCAGGCTGTTAGACGCGGAAATGGGCAAACACGATATTGGGCGCACATGTCACATGACCTGGCCAATCAGAGCGCCGGAAACACGGATGCGTTGTAAAAAGGCTACACGCTACCCTGCTACCTACAGGCGCACGAGGCGAGCTGATTCTCACAATTGAGAGGATTCAGAACCAGTAACATCATGTCTGCGCCTCCTTTTGTCCATGACTAACTACAACCTGTTTCATAGGTGGCCACATTACAAAACACACATAAAGGTTAACAATGATGATACATATGCAATGTCGAGAGCCCAATGAGGTGATGTTTGAGTCAAGTTTAAGAAGTTTAAGACAACGAGTAAAGTGGTTTAGAAGTTGACCGTCAATTGATGATGCCGTGTCTCATGGCACATTAAATAGAGTGTTGAAATACAATTCCCCATTAATCATTAAAGTGTCGGAGCTAAGTATCTCCAAGGGGATTATAAAGGTTATGTTTGGGAAATATGTACTGTTTGAGTTGAAATACTGTTTGGTAAATGAATATTGACATATTTGGTATAAGTGTTAAAAGGTGGTTTAGAGGTGGTCAGGTGGCGTAGCGGAGATTGCGTTCGTCACCAAACGCCGGAGACGCTGGATTCGCCTGTTCGAATCTCACAGCTCCGGCGTTGTCACCAGCTTGGCTGGCCGTTCACACTAATACAATTGGCTGTATTAGAGGGTGGGAAAGCTGGCAGGGTGGGTCCGGGTCGTTGTAAACAGCGACTCCTACAGTTCGGTCGGGGCGCCTGCTCAGCACGGATAGGATCTAAGGGGGGTAGTGTGATCCTTCCACACGTTACACCCTCTCAGTGAGAGTCCGCGCTGCCAGGTGAAAAGAAGCGGTTGATTGGCTAGACGTGTGTCGGAGGAAGCACGTGATAGCCTCCACTCTCCCAGACCGACTGTGGGGGGTAAGTGCGCAGCGACCAGGAAGGGGATTGGGAATTGGCATAACGACTAACATTGGGATGGGAGAAAATCGGAGGAAAAAGAAAAAAAAGTGGTTTAGAGAGGACTAGAATTAGCCCACGCTAGATAGAAGTTAGCTAGGCACTGGAGCTGTCCCTCGTGCTCACTCGCTCTCTCTCTCTCTCCCTCTTTCTATCCCGCTTTCCGTTAAATGTAAATATAAATCTTAGGGATGCCCCGATCACGTTTTTTGGCACCCATACCGATCACAGATCGTCTATGAGCCATATCGGCCGATACACTGCCGATACCGATCATTTTTGGTTTTATAATAATCTTTTTTTAAATATATATTAAAAAAAGAAAATTATAAAATATATATATTATATAATTATACTTGTAGTTGTATTATCTGCGAGACATCGCCACCACGCAACAAGTCAAAATGCTCGCTATCTGCAAACAGCTCCACTGTCTGTATGTATACTCTGCTTTGGTCATATCACATTCAGCATGCCCTCAGCGTCCCCAGTCAGAGCGATAGTTCAACTTGACTAACAGGGTCTGAAACATATTTTGTTTGCAGTGTTCAGTTATGAAGCATGATAGCTAATTAGCCAACAGCTGCAAAAACGAATAATGTCAATTATGTTATAAGACATTGATATCAGGAGCTACTGCTAGCCGGCTAGATAACGTTAGACAACGCCTCATGTACACAAACACTGATGTGTCCATCAGTGGACCAATTGCATGCTTTCGCAGAGGACAGGAAGCATTCAGTCGACTCCTAAATTTTAATTCATGTCTCGTACACGGCCTGAAATTCATTGACAACTTCAATGTTTTCTGGAATAACCCAGAACGTTTTCAAAGAAATGGCTTCTTCCCAAATCGCTTAGGTTCAAAGCTCCTATCAGCAAACATGCGTCATGCCTTGATGGCCTCCAAGAATATTAAGCTCACACCAGCACGAGAGATAGTCATGAAGGACACAATCTCACCACGAAGTACAGCACAAGACGTCCCCCCCCCCCCCCCCCCCCCCCATATCACACAAGGCCATCTCGTCTGATCAAATGTCCCCGAAAGCACAGTGCAGTCAGTACGGTACAGTATAGCACAATTACCATGCCATCTCTAAAAACATACAAGTAATCATAACTAGCCAATGGCATGGTGAAAAATATACGCCACCAATGCGTTTACCTGCTATTAACCTCAGGGCCATCACGGTCAAACCAAAGCAGACCTCCTCTAAAGAAGTCCAACAAATAAAATTAGCTTTCCTAAATGTCAGATCACTGAATAATAAAACATTCTTAGTAAATGATCTGATTAAAGAAAATAACTTAGATTGCATCTGCCTAGTAGAGACATGGCTAAATAATGACACAGCTACATCAATAATGATAGAAGCTTGTCCACCAGACTATAACTTTTTTCAAATACCCAGAAAAAATAAAAGGGGCGGAGGAGTTGCAGCAATCTTCTCCTCAAAACTCTTGTTTAGAATCACAGAACTAGGCGAGTTCATGTCAATGGAATATCTTGCCATTGAACTAAAAACAGAATCAACTATTATTGTCACAATATACCGCCCGCCTAGACACTCACCAATATTTATACAGGAGCTCTCTGAACTGATCTCACTATGTGTTACCGGATATGATAAGGTGATCCTAAATGGAGACCTGAACATCCATTTTAATAAGAAAACAGACTCCAAAACTATGGAACTAAAAAATCTACTGGATAGCTTTGACCTAATACAGCATATAACAAATGCAACTCACCGGCTTGGGAATACACTAGACTTAGTTATAACAACAACTGGGCTAAGCATAACAAATATCTCAATAACTGAATTACCTCTCTCCGACCATCACTGTATATTTTTTGATACTCAAATAACCCTTACTAAAACAAAAAAAGAAATCATAGTTAAAAAGAGGCTCCTAAACGACAAAGCTGAATCAAAGTTCATTGATCTTATCAGACTACATGAACCACACAATCATGACAGCTCTCTAAATGAAATGGTAGAAATCTCAATGATGCAATGTCATATATATAAAAATCCGGCGCCCCATTAAAAACGAAAAAGAAGAAAACTAGAGCCTCGCCCTGGTTAAACTATAATACGGTCAACAAAGAAAAAAGGAAATGTCGTGCAGCGGAGCGAAAATGGAGAAAAACAAAAACCACCATATGCTGTGATATATACAAAGATGCTTTAACTGCTTATAATAAAACCATCCGCTTAGCAAGGAAAGATTACTTCTCTAAAATCATTACAGAAAATGCTGGAAACTCCAGAATCCTCTTTTCCACTATTAATGTACTACTCAACACTGCCCCTACACCTCCTCAGTCATCAACGGTTAAGTGTGAAGAACTTGCACTATTCTTTAACAACAAAATAACCTTGATCAGGGGCCAGCATTACTCATGATGGAAATAAAGTTGATTGCGGCAAACCGTGCAATGTAACCATGAGAAGTTTCACATGCATCACATTAGATGTACTCTGCAAAACTGTCTCAGAATGTAACTCCTCCACCTCAGACATTGACCCTATACCTACAGCTTTCTTCAAACGGGTATTTAATAGTGTTTCAAGCCCTGTGCTAGATATCATAAACACTTCCCTTAGGACTGGTATTTTCCCGGATGCCTTTAAAACAGCAGTTGTAAAAGCCATTACTAAAAAAACCTAACTTGGATAGTAATGAAATGGCAAATTATCGTCCAATATCCAACCTACCATTCATTAGTAAAGTACTTGAAAGATAGTTTCAGTTCAAATAAATTCCTTTCTTGAAGAAAACAACATCTTAGAAGAATTTCAGTCAGGATTCAGAAAATATCATAGCACTGAAACTGCCCTCACCAAAATAATCAGTGACCTCAGACTAAACTCTGACGAGAATAAGATCTCCATCCTTATCCTGTTAGATCTCAGTGCAGCTTTGATACAATCGATCACGATATTCTAATCGATCGTCTTGAAAACCATGTCGGTTTCTCAGACCATGTGCTGGGCTGGTTTAAAACATACATCAGAGGGAGGAAATTCTATGTTAAAACTAGGAGATCACATGTCTGATATATACGACAACAACTATGGAGTTGCACAAGGGAGTTGCTTAGGTCCTTTACTCTTCTCCCTTTACATGTTACCGCTGGGTGATATCATCAGAGAACATAATGTAGATTTCCATAGCTATGCGGATGATACACAACTGTACATATCTGCTGAACCAAATGATACAGCGATTAGCTCCATTACAGAGTGCTTACTGGCAATAAATAAATGGATGAGTAAGAACTTCCTGAAACTAAACGAGAACAAAACTGAAATTCTAATTATCGGCTCCAAAACTAAAAAAGAAACATTATAAAGAACCTGGGGGGACTAACCCCTTGGATCAAATCTGAGGTCACTAGTCTTGGGGTTATCATAGATTATTAGCAAAGTGACGAAAACATCGTTCTTCCATCTCAGAAATATAGCAAAAGTACGACCATTTATTAATCAGAACGATGCTGAGAAGCTAATTCATGCATTCATATCTAGCCGGTTAGACTACTGTAATGCACTTTTCACAGGTCTCCCTAAGAAAACCACAGAGAGGCTTCAGCTAATCCAAAACTCTGCAGCCCGACTGCTAACTAGAACCAAAAGGAGAGAGCACATTAGTCCAGTCCTAGCCGCTTTACACTGGCTTCCTGTAACATTTAGAATTGACTTTAAGGTCCTTCTCCTTACATACAAAGCTCTAAATGGACAGGGACCTAGCTACATCGCCAACACTCTAATAAATTACACACCAGCAAGAACACTGCGATCATCAGCTGCTGGACTACTAGAGGCTCCCAGAAGCAGTCAAAAGAGGATCGGTAATGCAGCCTTTATCAACTATGCCCCAAAACGATGGAACAAACTACCCCAAAACATCAGGGAAGCCAACTCGCTAGACATCTTTAAAAGACAGCTTAAAACCTATCTCTTTGCTCAGGCATTTCACTGATAGATATCTGCTACCACCTAGTGGCAAGAGGAAACATCAGGGATATCCTGACACAACTTGTATTTATTCTTACCCTGCCTACTCTTTTACACTGCCTATCAAATTGTGTCGGTTATTGCACTTTTTACTTCTTACTGATGACTATTTTTAAACTGAATCATTTTAAACTATTCTTATTATTTGCTAGATCCAAATGTGAAACACTGATTATTTATGACTATTTTTAAACTGAATCATTTTATTCTTATTATTTGCTAGATCCAAATGTGAAACACTGTGATTATTTGTTCATGAATTACAGGAGTATTACTGAATAGAGAGCCTATTAGGATGCTAGATCCTAATGTGAAACACTGTGATTTGCCATATCTTGCTATGCTCGCTCATGCCTGTATTTTTTATGTCCGTTCTATTTTATAATTTTTTGACTATTTTTAAACTGAATCAATTTAAACTATTTTTACTATTTGTGTTACTGAAAACTGTAAGCGGAGAGCCTATTGGGATGCTAGATCCTAATGTGAAACACTGTGATTCTACCTGTCTATCTTTTTACGCTCGCTTATGCCTGTATTTTTTGCTGTTGTGAAGCACTTTGAACTGCAACCTCTGTATGAAAAGTGCTATACAAATAAAGTTATTATTATTATTATTATTATATGTATTAAACTAAAGTGAACTATTTAGTTTACTGGGTCATTTCGTTTAAACAGTGAGCTAACGTGAGCTAACATTAGCTACCTAGCTAACGGAGGTCTCATGCACTCGACTATTGCCGGAGCATTTGTTGATATCAGGAGCTATCAGTAGCTAGCCAGCTAGATAACGTTAGACAATGCCTCATGTATTAAAAGTGAATAGTTGACTGGGTCATTTTGTTTAAACAGTAACGTTAGCTAGGTAGCTATGTTCTCTTCCAATATGCCTAGACTGAGGTAAACAGGAGAATGCTCCCTTTTCACGTGCTTACATTTAAGACACCAAATATGCATAAAGACATAATTAATTACAATGTACAGTAAAGTAAGGGATAATGTATAGCTACGAGGTCATTGTCGCAAAATAATTGACCGACACGGAGTTTAGAACACAGAGGCGCTGCACTGAGGTATTTTAAACACAGTGAAGGTCAATTATTTTGCGACAATGATCGATAGCTATACATTATCCCGCTTATTACATGGCTAACTTACTAACAATATACCTAATTCATTTTACACCATCGACAAGACGAGATCAAATGCAGACGCAGTTGTTCTGTGGCTCCGCTGTCAGCCCAAATAAAGTTATTATTATTATCGCCGGCAGCCGGCAGGTCTGTGGTCTGATTGCACTGATGAGTGCAGCTGTGCATATGCTGAGCTTAGTTTTTGTGACCGCGATCTAAATGCTTGATTGATTCTCTCAAATTACATATCACAGGAAACAATCTCAACCGTGGATCACATCGAAGTCTCACAATTTAATAACATCTGGAAATTGCTTGTGGATAATCTAGGCTCCTAATCATAGGAGATTGACCTGTGAGCCAACCCACCCTTCTCTCAATCCCCCTCTACTTTACTTCTC
>NC_140173.1:118341538-118377403 GCF_963971535.1 Notolepis coatsorum | reverse complement strand
CAACCAAGGTGCCAACCATGTTGCTGTGGAGAGACATGCCCCCGCACCTGCTGGTGACCCAGCGCCCTCCAGACATGCTGCCCCCGCGCCTGCTGGTGACCCCGCTCCCTCCAGACATGCTGCGAGCAGATACTAGTGGGAATCGAACCAGGAAGCCCAGACAAGCGATACTCCTCACCCTTGACAAGCTGCCGCCTCCCAGATCAGATCGGAAGCGCCGCGGTTCCCGCTTCCCAGACTCCCCGGCCCCGCCCCCCCTCCTTCCAACCAGAAATCAAAGGGAAGCAGACGCCCATCGCTCCTGAGAAGACACAGCATCCCCCTCTGCGAGCAGCACTCGACCCGCGCCGTCAGGAGCAGATAAGGCGGGAGCAGATAAGGCGGAAGGAGACAAGGCGCAGTAGCGAGGCGATGGCCGACCCAATCGACATCACCTTCCAGAGCGACCTTATGGCCTGGTTTGAGCGCTGTGTTGAAGGTGTGCCCGCACCTCATTTCCGGCCCACCTACCCCGGCTTCCTGTTCCCACTGTTTGGGACCGGGACGGGGATGAACAGAAGAGGCCTGTTACCTACCCCTGGCTGTATTGATCTAACCCGGACTTGTTAAAGATAACGTTTGATCATTCTCCAGTTTATCGGTTTCCGTCTCGCAAGACGAGAGAAGATGTGTACGATCCGTTCCCTAGAAGGTTTGTTTTTTTCCCTCCTTAATACGCGTTGACCTTGTGTGTACAGTTGAATAATAGACGTTATCTCAACATTGTTCAGTTGGGAGAGAGGAGGAAAAGATGCTGTTGTTAGAATGTGAAACAAATTACAAATGTAATTTTTATGTTATAATGTATATGTATATAATAGACGTTATCTCAACATTGTTCAGTTGGGAGAGAGGAGGAAAGAAAAGATGCTGTTGTTAGAATGTGAAACAAATTACAAATGTAATTTATGTTATAATGTATATGTATATAATGTATATAATAGACGTTATCTCAACATTGTTCAGTTGGGAGAGAGGAGGAAAGAAAAGATGCTGTTGTTAGAATGTGAAACAAATTACAAATGTAATTTTTATGTTATAATGTATGTATATAATGTATAATGTTTATGTTATAAATCTAATTTGACACTTTGTTATGTTAAAAAAAATAAAATAAAAAAAATGCTTGATTGTCAATTGGTCAATAACGCTAGTTACCCGTATCACAGGTGATTAATTATCATTCAAGGGTACTACGACTATGCTTGCACCTCATGGTACCAAAGCACAAAGGCGCTAAAAACAAAATTACAAATATCACAAAACAAACTGGTCAGACTACTGCTTGACCTTACTCCTAGAACCCACCTCACACCTGCCCACTTTGACAACCTAGGATGGCTTAGAGTAGACAACAGAGTACAGCAACTTGCAATGGGCCTGGTCTACAAGATACACTACACGACTAAGGTACCCATGTACATGTCAAAATACTTCCCAAAGGTCAGTGAATACCACAACCACAACACCAGAGGGAGCTCCACAAATCATGTTAAACCGAGATTCGGCTCAAACAAGGGACTAAACACATTTCGCAATTATGCCACATCAATGTGGAACGCCCTCAGCTGTAAAGGAATGTGAATCACTACCCACTTTTAAAACCACTCTCAAGGAGCACCTACGGGAGACTGCAATTCGAAACTGGCCCCTGTAAATGTCCTAACACAACCCCCTCCAATGTACAGTAAATGTCCTAACCCAGTAATACACGAGACCCTCTTCTTGGGACCAAGTAAGGTTTCGTCGATAATCCAATGTACAGTTACCCCACCCACCTCCAATGTAGTTTCCCGCCCCCCCCCCCCCCCCCTCCAATGTACAGTTTCTTCATCAAATGTATATACTCTTTTTTTTTTTTTTACTCTTTTTGTATCACAAACAGTACTGTATTTGTAAATCTGGTATGTCATGAATGTATAGATGTAGCAGTACTGTCTATCTGTATGTCATGTATGTCATATATGTTATGATGAATTGAAAATGGGGGACCCTGGTGTAAACAAGACGAAAGTCTTTCTCTGGTCTGCATCCCCTTAACAATTGTGTGTAGGCCATATTGAGCTGTACTGTATTGTACCCATTCTGCAATCTGTTAATACAATTTTCAATCAATCAATCAAGTATTCAACTTGATGGCTCTAATTGGTATTGACATCAGCCAATAGTAAGCTCCACTCCTCTCTTCTGCCCTGCCTGCCTATCTCTTGCTTGCAAGCCCAGTAACGTTAAATGTATTTTACATTAGCTAGCCAGTGTTAGCAAGCTAACGTTAGCTACCTCAATGATTATTCTCCCAAGAGGTTCATTGTCCGATTCGATATCCAGATACACACCAGATATACATAAACTGGGTTCTTGACAGGCCCAGAATAAAACAACCTTGCAGCGGCAATCGCCAGTGAGTAGTATTCTAAACAATTTTTTATTTGCAACATTTGCAAGTTATCAGGCCAGTGCAAACATTAGGGTCTTTGCTTGGGCCTTCTTGCAACCAAACAGTGACACCCAGCGGTGTTCTTCTAAACATGCATCAGCTCAAGATACTTTTTACAAACTGTGATCACTGGTAGTTAGGTTTTGGGGGGTTTACAATGGTCTAATTTATGGTTTATTTGAAATGGATAATGTTTTAACCACAGGCCTATTCCCACAAGGGACATCTGTTGAGCATACATACTCTTTTCTCAGCAATGCCCTACTATTCACACTTGGAAGCTGCCCAGCTAAACTAAAGTCGTCCACTGTTAGCCACTTATGGCTAGTGAGCAGCTCCAATGGACCAGTTAAGGGATTAAGTGCCTTGCTCAAGGGGATTTCATAGACAAAAGGTTCTAAAATAGAAAGTCATCATATGTTGTTGAGGGGATCATAGGGTTTTTTCAATCACTTCCCCAGCTGGCCCTAATTTCCCTGACGGTTGGGAAAATCTATCCGACCTTGAAAGGTTATTATTTCTTATTACTACGTATATTTTTATCATAGCAGGTGTTTGCTTAATTGCTTAATGCAGGCCATTTACTATGAACTTCACTAACGGATGATTATAAGGCTTGATTTTATATATTTTCGGCTAGCTAGATCATTTCCCTTTGTCTCCTTTCTAACTTACCTTGCGATGCAGATGGATTCACCAGATCTTCTTGAACCATCTGGTGCATTACGTTACTTTCTAACAGCCCGTCCAATAATCAAACAAGCTGGTGAGCAACATTTGTCTGCAAATTGTTTTGTTCTACCCATGTCCTTGCTACCTTGTTCCTTTTTGCGTTCTACTTAGGACTCTTTGTCCGATCTCAAATGTGGTTCAACAGTATCAGTACTGATTAGAAGTAGTTCCCTTCCGACCTTCCCCTCCTGTAGTGCTACAGTATTTATAGTTCTAGTGGAATGGGTGGCACTGTGCTCTCATAACGTGTACACCAACTTTGAGGTATAACCTATAATGTGATGCCCTTTAGCCTCAATACTAGTAACCTAAAAATATATAGCCTACATCACAACTGTTTGAGTGCCCACTACTGATCATTACAGAATTATTCACAAACCATTGATTTTGTTCATTTGATTAGGCCTTGGACCAAAAACATTTAGACCATTTTCCATAAGACATAACAGATGTACAATCTAAAATGGAATAGAATATGTAATCTGTAATGGATTCCTTCAAATTGAATATATATTTCAGTCCGACTTTTAAATAATTAAAATATATCAACACACATAATGATGATAATGGTATATGGGTTTTGAAACACTATCAAAAACATTTGCCTTGAGTTCTGTGACAGGCTCTGGGGTGAGTCAATTAATTCAAAATGACTGAATGTTATTTACAGTTGGGCACAATTTCCATGGCCAATATTTATCAGTGTCGATATTACTTGGGAAATATATTATTTGGACTATTACTTCTTGGAGTTAAGACCCTTAAAAAAGTATGAATTAATGTCAAATGAATGTCAATGCATTTAAAATTGTATGATTCTTCCATAACTGTTCCCGGTTTCCCACGACGATAACCCTGTTTAATAGATTCCAGGGTGTGGTGCAGATATTAGCCATGAATTCATTATTTGATGGGTAAAAGCTGAAGATTAAATATTCGTCTGAACCAGGTATGTCAAGAGACAGACTACAGTGAATGTGTTTCATCTGAATACATATTTATTAGATAAATATTAGGATGTCACGTCATCTAACTACATACAGATTTGCAAGACTAAAAATCACAATATGCTTTTTTTCTGACCAGTTTAGAATATGAAATGATTGTACATAGAATGTACAAAACCAAAGAGACAACTGCCACCTGTTGTGCCAATCATTTCAGATTGTACCTTTATAGCATATTTTGCCAAATTGCATAAAAACTGTAAATTTGACAAAATTGTACAAACTGTAAATTTGGAAACAATCTTTAGGAGCCCCTCAAGGCTCCATGTCTCCAAGTCCCAATTATGTCTCAAAAGGGTCTTCATTATTTTGTAGCACCTTTATAAAGTACACAGGTAATAGAGAAATACACAGAAGTTTAATATTACACAAAGGAAAAACAAATGTGTCTTCTTTTCTTCTTCTTCAACCCCCACTGTGACGAGGGGGTACAATAAAGTATCTTACATAAATGACCAGGCGTGGTTAGAGAGGTCTGCGCAGACGCTATCAAACACAGACTCATTTTCCCAAAATCAATGTCTTGACGGGAGGATGCAAGCTTTACAAATTCTAAATACACTATGCACATTTCCCCCCGGAGAAAATGAATACATTTCTGTTAACGTGTCTCTATTTGTCATTTACATTATGTACATGCATCCCTTACAGCCCCCCACCCCCCAAACGTCCTTCTCTTGCATGATAGGGACACAGCAGAAAGGGAGGGGGTGGGGGTGCCTCCAACTCCTATTTCATGTTACCATGTTAATTGCATTTTCTTCTCGATTCACAGACCAAATCTCCGATGACAAACTAAAACTGTACAGGTTGCGACGCGGCCGTGAGCCTCAAAGACCACTCTCAATTTGAATGTGAGTGAGCGGAGGGTTAAACATAATTATTACTGTAACACACTGTGTAGGAACATATCATATCCCAACGTGGCAGTGCATTGTCTTCAACAAATAAAACATACAAAAAACAAACAACAGAATGTCTTCAACTGTGTTACTGTATATATGCAGGTGATTTGATCAGCGTTGGAAACCAGTCTAGCCATATTTATGTACTGAAATGGTAGAGAAAGCATTTCAATTGGGGGGGGGGGGGGGGGAGACTTTTAAGTCTACAACAAATATTTCAAATAAATTTACTGCATACAATTCTGTAAACCAAATTATGACTATCATAAAAACACTGGACAAAAAAATTATAATAATTTAAAACTTGAAACAATATAAAATGTGATGAAAATACAAACAACACTCATACACAATTAATGTTTTGTTTTTGCAAAGCACGGTTATCAAAAGCTCATATCAGGTTAAAAATCCAGAGGACATCCAGAGGACATTTTTGCACATTCTCACTTTAAAATACAGATGATGAGGTCACTTGTTCCAATAATAAAAAACGAATAATATAATTTTGGGGGATTTTGGACCTCTAAGCTGCATTAACAATCTTTCAGACAGAAAAGAAACCTTTGTAAAAAGCTGACAAGACGTGTATATACTTTTTAAATAAAACCCTTTTACAGAAGCAATTCCCATTCTCTCTTGAGTATTTCAGATTCTGTCAAATTCTATAAATTGTTTCTTCAATGCATTATCATCACAGGGTTATGGGAATTTGGAACAGTACAACAACACGCAGGTATTTAATGCAAGGCCAGTGAGGGGGCATTTTGATTGATTCACTACAATAATGGGTATTTATTAAGGGTTGACTATGTATGTGTGCTTGTGTGTGTGTACAATGTGTGTACAGGCATTAATGTGCAGTCATTGATAGACGCACAGTACTAGTTGCTGACACCAGACAGTACTGTGCAGTCATCATTAAGTATATTCACAAAGGGTTTATAACACACGACAGCTCTAGAAAAATTATTGGATCATGCATGCTTCATGTTCTTCCAAAAAGATGACTCATGTAGGTCAACAGTAACAAAACAATGAAAAGGTCCAAATACAATCACACAGGGGTTCTTTTTTTCCTATCAAATACAGCGATTTTATAACTTTCTGCAAACAGGATATCCAGGCCAACCCCTTATTATTATAAAAAAAAAAAAAAACATCGGACAACTTTGGTGAGACGTGTATCTGATTAATTACTTTAAAAAGTGGGACAATAATAAAATACATTTATATAACAAAAAAACAAAAAAATAAAATAAAATAAAAGAACTTCAGAATAACATTCACATTAATTTGCGAGAACACAATAAATATAATTATGGCAGGGTGGGGTGGGGGTTAAAATTAAATTTGATAAAGCATGTTTAGACTAGACTAGATTAGAACAACAGGAGCCATTGGCACACATGCACTTCTGAACAGAAATGGTAGTGAAGCAGAGGAGGGAAAGACAGTTACAGTAACAATATACCTATTTCAAGTCCCGCCCTTCTTTCTTGATCCTCCAATCACAACTTGTGATTGGAGGATCAAGAGGATCAAGAAAAGGGGGCGGGGCTTGATATAGGTCAATAAAGGGGTAGAATGACGAGAAGAAATAAGGGCAGATGCACTGAAACAGCACAGTACTTATGGTGTACAGGTTCTCTCTCTCTCTCTCGCTCTCATTAATTAATTTATCTCTCATTCATCATTCATAGACGCATGCAAGCGTACCGACATGCACACACATGGTCACGCACACGCAAACATGTGCGCGCATGGATTTGCATTCGCACTTGTGCGCACATGCACACATGCACGCACGCACACACACACACACACAATTACACACTTACTTACACACACACACACACACACACACACACACACACATACACACACACACGCACACACACACACACACACTACATTTAATTGCAGAATCATGCCAGGGAACAGTGCTTGTTCCTCTGATGACATCGCGAGGACATCTTGGCTTGTCCTATCAGTGCTCTGGTTGTGGTGCGGGTGGTGCTGCAGTCTCAGGCTGACAGCAAACACAAGTCCGACTGGAAACTCAACACACTGGGGAAGAAGGGGTCGAAAGGGGGTGTGGCCTATATGCCAAAGGTTTTGGAAGAATTCACTCCAAACAGGATAAAAACACTCCCTTTTTACTCCCTTTGTCTCCCCCCTCCCATTCTTGTCTCTCTCTCTTTTTTCTTCTTCTTTTTTTCACAAAAGGAAAATTGTAATAAAAAAAAAAAGCTACAACACTTTTTCCTAAAGCCGGCGCAGGGCTCTTTCTCTCTCTCTCTCTCTCTTCATCTCTCTCGCTCTCTCTCTCCTCTGTGTTACGAACACATGAACTGATTATAGCTGCACAGTTTCCTTTTAAACAGTCACAGATATCATATATGTATATATAATATCATTAGTGCCAGCCAACATGGCTGTGGATGGTGTGTTGAGAATCAGGAGGGGTGGGTGGGGGGTGGAATCTTTACACCAGGGACAAGGGAGTGAGGATATGTGTGGCTGCTCCGGCCTCCACCCTCGCCGGGTCACGCTGGGGTCACCTGGCGAGGCGTCGTGGCCTCCTTGAGCATCGACAAACTGTGCGTCAGTATGTGTGTATGTGCGCGTAGGGGAACTGCCTGAGCCGTCTGCTTGGAGGCCAATGGAGTGTCTGTGGACAGACGGCAAAACACATCACAGCTCCCTTGTGTGTGTGTGTGTGTGTTGGAGGGGGGGAAGTGACAGGGTTCAGTTGTTCTCAAAGAGGGAGAGGAGGTCGTCGTTGCTATTGCTGGGAAGGCCGGGGGGGTCCAGGTAGGAGAGGAGCTCGTCTGGGTTGGCCAGCTCTGGAAGCAGCTGTGGAAGGAGGGAAGGAAGGAAGAGGCTGTGAGTTTTTAAACTTGTCTGAAATGCAGATCTCATGCTGTGCATTCGCAACAGTGACACAGCAATCATTGCTTCAAAAGGAATCGCCAGGGATCCAACCGAACGAGAGCACACAGCAAAGGGATGAGACAAGCTGCGGCAGACGAGGCTTAGCTTATAGCAGTAGCGCTGCAACATCATACAGACACACTTACATCCAGGGAGGGTTCGGGCATATCCTGGCTCCCCGGACCCATTGGGCCATCTGAAGGGTTAAAGTTCAGATCGCCGTGGGGGTGACTGTTCTGCCCGGGTTGCTGAGGATGAGGCTGCGACTGGCGGGGCGGCTGCGACGATTGGCCACTGTGGTGTAACGGCTGCCCTGACTGCTGGCCGCTGTGATGCAAGGGCTGCCCTGATTGGTTGCCAGGGTGCGGAGACACATGCAAGCTCTGCTGCATGGAATTATGAGACTGATGATCGGCATGGGACATCTAGGGGGGGGGGGCATAGAGAAACAGAGAGAAATGAAAGAAGGGGTAGGTGTGGAAGGAAAGAGAGGAAAAGCGCAATGAGTCCCGGCGTGAATAATATGGAACAGGCCTTCTGGATGGAAAGCAGACATATACAGCTATGACCTAGCACAGCAGTAACAGTATGAGCATGTGAGCACAACTGAGCATGCATGCTGGCTAAAAAGTACAAGGTTCAGCGAGGTGAGATGTCATTTAAGTAGTTTGTTGAGTCTGACACAGACTGTTTGTAGACCCTCTCCACCCCCTGTGGAGAGAACAGGCTGTCCAACACACACCCACTGCTCTATCAAAATATGCTGGGAACAAAATCAACCCAGCTGGTGGAAACACAAGCAGCCCTGGTGCGGCAGTAGACTTAACAAGAGATATAATCCTCACCTAACCTCAACTGGGGATAATGGCAGAGTAAAGCGAGTGGGCTTGGGCGTGCACCAGACTTACTGAGTCAGCCATGCCGTGGTTGAGGGGCTTGTCCTGGGACAGGAGACCACCTTGCGCGTCTGGAGGGTGGGAAAGCTGGGGGCCGTGCATGAAGTCACTCATGGGGGGACCTCCCCCCCCACCTCCTCCTCCTCCTCCACCACCTCCCGAGGGGTTACAGTGAGGGAAGTCAAAATTCCCGTGGCCATGGTAACTATTGCCTTGAGGGACAAAAACAAACACTTTTCTTTGGGATTGCACATTGGTTTTGCTGACATCAGAAGGTTTCATTGAGGTTTCAAAAATGTTCAAAAACAAAAACGATTTACATAGAAGGCGCATGTAAGCCACTGTTATCAGATCGTAGCGGGAAAGGATATCATAGGGTGACACACTTATCCCATTCCATAGTAGACATAAACCCATAGTTCCTGTTCTAGGACTGTGTTTGTTACCTGGTCCTGGGTAATCTCCCCCATTCCCTCCGGGGTGCTGTGCGGGGTGCGAGGGGTACGGGCCGGGGCCGGATATGGGGCCCAACTGGGCTATCATCTCCATGACGTTGGGCATGGTCATCTGGCTGGGGCTCATGGTCTTGAAGCGCTTGGCCAGCGGCCCGTCGGGGTCCTCCTTGATGTGCAGCTCAGACTTTATGGGGACGGGTCTCCAGCTACACGTCGGGTCGATCGTGACCTCTTCAAACTCCGAACTACAGCAGAGGATGACGAGCAGAGGATATGTCACTGCGTGCATTTTTTTTTTTTTATCTACTTTTTTCTCCCATTTTCTATTTTTCTCCCATCCCAATTTCGTATTGTCCAATTCTACCCTCCCCTGTCTCGAACGCTGTTAGGCCATGCCTCCCACAAGCCGGCTGCAATGTGGACTAAGCCTTGCATCACGTGTCCCCTCCGGTACACGAGGAGGCAGCCGTCGCATCTTTTCACCTGCACAGCGCGATCTCTCAGCATCGGGGGTCTGCGTTTGGAGGGCACGCCGCCCCCGTCACTTCCTGATTCTGCTGCGCAGGCGCACCAACCGACCTGTAGGAGTCGCTGTCCACAACGTCCGATCCCCACCCATCAGCTTCCCACCCCCTAATACTGCCAATTGTATTAGTATGAATGACCAGCCAAGCTGATAGCAATGTGGAGAGCTGGGCTCGAACCCAGCGTCTCCTGCATTGGTGGTGAGCGCCTTGCCCACTGCACCACCTAGCCGCCTACCACGTGCATTTCTAAGTAATTTCATTGGCATGCCTGAGCTTATGATTCTTCAACCTCTCATCTTTATATTTTTATTATTTTCATGTTCACATTTGGCTGTGTACATTCCCTTCCGACTGTCTCTGTAGTTTACTACTATAGCAACTACTACTGTAGTTTTCTATTTATTTCTCAACATCAATCTTAGGATTCAGGATGAATTAAAGAGGGGAAACATACTTCTGGATGGCATTGAGGATTCCCCACATGTACTGGTCCACCTCAAGACCCTCTAATAACGCTGTTTTACTGAGGAGAGAGAGAGAGAGAGAGAGAGAGAGAGAGAGAGAGAGAGAGAGAGAGAGAGAGAGAGAGAGAGAGAGAGAGAGAGAGAGAGAGAGAGAGAGAGAGAGAGAGAGAGAGAGAGAGAGAGAGAGAGAGAGAGAGAGAGAGAGGTATCGTATTAAAGACATTTCGTGGTATACATGTACACATTTGTGTGCTAGATGGAGATGTCTCTGGACGTACTTGCATACCGGACACCGCCACGTTCCCCTCTCACAGTTGAGCTGCAGATAGGACTCCAGGTCAAAGCACTGTGGAGAACAAACGTCACACGTGAGCACAACGTCATCACAGCGTTTCATCTCAGCGACGCGGTCCACCGACACGGTTTCTCAACACTTCTTCAACGCCTCACAGCAAGAAGGTCCCGTGCTCGCAAGAGTTTCCCCTCCAGAAAAAGAGATAAACCCAATGGAAAAACATGTAGAACAGATAGCTGATGCTGTCACGTCCCTGACTAAGACGGGCAGGAGCACTTGGATTGGTCCCTGCCTGGCGCGGCCTCATGTCTGCTCCCTGCTGCCCTCGGGGGGGAAGGACGACAGGATGGGCGACCCCACATTTTCCCGGCCATTGCATGTGTGTGTGTCGCTGCATGACTACATTGCTGTGTGCAATGTGTGCAATGGGTATAGATTTCTTCAAAGTCCAGTTTAACCTCTTAACTCATTGGACGCCAGAGGTCGCTGTGTACCGTGTGGTAAGAAGGCCACCGCTTTAAAGAATAGGAATACATGGCGTGTTTGCAGGGCTCAAACTATATTAAATATAATAGCTATGGATATAATACTATTGCCCATTTGACATCGAGTATCTATCGTTCAATTTGTGAAAAAGAAAAAAAAATGTCATCCATACATTCCCGTTTTATACCGTGGTGAATACGAGTATAGTTTTAGAGTAATCCTGTCTAATCCCAGAAAACAATGCTATGCAGCGTTTAGTGCATTTCACTAAAAACCATGGCGTTTCTCGCCTGTATCAACAATCAATCTGAAATCAACGCTATATTATCAGTATTATGTATTATTATTATATTTCCATGCTTTGATCGCCACCAACGGTCGGATCTCAGTGAATGGATTCTTGGATCAACGCAAGATTGATACCATATATCCCTTACCTTGACTAGGATGTACTCCAAAAAGAATATTCCAATCATCTGATTGCCATTCCAAGTATTGATGTTGATCGTGTTGCCAACATAATCCACCAAAGAACATGAACCAGGAGTGATTGATTCTCCTCAATCCATGTGTTATAAACGCTTGTCCTGCCCGACAAGGAAAAGCCGGACCGGACTTTTTAGATAGACGCACAGCCCAAGCCAGAGAGTTTCAAAGGATGTGCAATACCGGCCCCAAGACGGCAGGCGGCGTTTGGACGTTTGTGATCTCAGACCCATTTCCCAATGATAACATCAGACTCCCTGGATGGATAATCAATGGGAATAGAGAATAAAAGAAATAACGACCAAAACCCGACTATACTCGGGTCTGGCGCCGAACGTTCGGCGAGTTAACCCGACTATACTCGGGTCCGGAGCTGAAATTGTTAACATGCAACGGCCCGTATACGGGCCCTCTTGAGGACGATTTGCCCACTGGCGCATTTATACAATATATATATCGAATTAAAGCCCTATTTGTTGCCTGTCGATTGCAGCGGTTCTCGAGTTACATGCCAATATGTGAGGCGTGCGCCAAAGTACACGGCAGACTTTTATTTTTTTCGAATACCACGACTCCAGCTCCGTCAATCATTTGGCGATCTCGAAAATTATTGGACAGGGTTGTAAGCAATGAGTGTGGCTTTCTAATGATACCCCACCTGGGGATGAGCGAATCAGGGATCTAGGTGAAAAGTCACGAGGGAAAACAGGAAGAGAAAAAACCAATGCATTGGAGTCTATGAGATAACTGAAACCTGCAGAGTTTTTCTTTTTTTTTTGCTTTTTACCCAAATCGCTCCTAATCACTCATTTCTGAACGGATTTGTATGAAATTTGGACATGTACTATACAAGACTTCAGGCTATGGACCCAGGTTTCTCAACCATACACATTTTTGGGGAAATACTTTTGGATATTGCAACTACTACAGAAAAATGTGAGTACACAAGTTCAAGTTCAACTCAAGTTCAGACCTATGTTACTCTATTTCATTAGCACTAAAAGTAAATTTTCTTTATTGTATCGGAAACTTCAGAATGTTATCTTTCAAAAGAGACCAGGCTCATGCATGTGATATAAGTATAACGTATAGTATTTTGGTTTGCAAGAAACAACAGCTTCCGTATCCGTCACTTCCAAAAGTTCATTCTCGCTGCCAATTTTCTGTCAAAATGGTTACGAATCTGGCAGATTCTCCTCACTGAACATAAGTAAAAACAAATGCAAACGGACAGCCACAATGGATCAATTTGGCTGGGCCCTACATGGTTGATGGGTATCGCTGTGTGTAAAACAGTGGTTTTCTCACGCACTTATGTGGTAAGACAGAGGACGAGATACGATGAGCGGTAAAGGCTGACCCTCGTTCCAGAGTGGAGGTAGAAGTCATTATTCCCACATGATAGCTTCTGTCAGTCAAACATAATGTAGATGGACCAAACACCCCTCAGTGGTACCTACCTGCACGTGTTTGCAGTCGTGTCCTCGTGCAGGTAGCTGGATTCGTCTGAAGGTGATTGGACACTTGAGGGAGACTTTGATGGCCGTCTGCTCCACGCCGTCCTCCCCGTTCAGAGTGGTGTTTCCCGCCGAGGCTGCTACGCTGCTGAAGTTCCTCTTGACTGCACAGAGGAACGAGGATTAAAGGCTATTCTGCTGTAAATCATAAGCATCATCTGAAAAGTTTCATTCCAAAAATGGAATATTCACAGAAACTCACTATTACAAATGGATTGCTGGGACGTCAGTAAATGCTCCCCGTCACAGTAAAGACAACTGAAGTTGTCTTAAGATCTTTGCCTATAAGATCTAATACAACTAAACATAATATGTTTGAGGATGACGTGTACTTTGGAAATATTGAACAGTGAACATTAGGTGACATTAATGATTTATCCAAAATGTATCCAATGTATCCAAAATCCTTAATTTCAAGGTAAATAATGAACAGAGGCTGGTGTCATCTTGTGTATTCAACCTTGACATGCGATCAGATATATAAAGGAGAACAATATAAGACAACAGATATATAAGACGTACTCTTGGTGATGCAGTGCTCTGCAGGCAGGAGCCTCTTCTTCAGGAGACCCTGGAGGACGGATCGGACAGACGGCCGGTGGACCAGCTGCAGGACAAACAGATGGGACTGGACACACGGAGACAAGAGACCGTGTTAGTAGGCCTACAGAACAGCTGGGACTGGACAGACAGAGACAAGAGACAGTGTTAGTAGGCCTACAGAACAGATGGGACTGGACAGACAGAGACAAGAGACAGTGTTAGTAGACCTACAGAACAGATGGGACTGGACAAACAGAGACAAGAGACCGTGTTAGTAGGCCTACAGAACAGCTGAGACTGGACAAACAGAGACAAGAGACCGTGTTAGTTGGGGTGCACCGATATATCGGTCGGGTATCGGTATCGGCCGATAAGTGCCTTGTTGACTGCCATCGGCCTATCGGCCCGATAAGCTCAAATGTGCCGATGGCAGTAGCCGATAAATATCCATCAATTTGTGTCGCGTCAATCTGGCCCACACGTTAAAACTAGGGATGCTCGATATTGGCTTTTTTACCGATACCGATATACCGATATTGTCCAACTCTTAATTTCCGATACCGATATCAACCGATATCACATTTTAATGCCGATATCGGCCGATAATATCGGACATAATTTCTATAGAAATGTAAATATATATATATTTTTTTGAAAACCGATACCGATATTTTCCGATATCACATTTGAATGCCGATATCGGCCGATAATATCGGTAGGCCGATAATATCGGACATCCCTAGTTAAAACTTTGAAAAAGCGACCTGCACAACGCCGCCCCCACACACACGCTACTGCATCAAAGTTACTACTTATGATTAACAAAGGCTTTCGTTTTGTGGCATTAACGTTATATAGTTACACGTTCAATAGCATCAGCGTATTTACCGGACCATAACAACGTCCGAGGACGACCTAGATAGATAGCAAGCATTGCTCATTCATATCTCAGCCTGTGCTGAGTTGTGCCCATTCTGCGGTCTGTTAATAAAGTTTTCAATCAGACAGATGTATGGAAAGGCTTTTATTATAACATTCGTTGCAGTAAAATCATTATGCCTCGTTTAGTCATCCTGCGGAGCGCTGGTAATCTACTTGTCGGCCGCGGGGAGCTAACGTTAGTAGCTTTGTTGTTAGCTCTTGTCAAAATCAATGGCGGACATAGCGGAAGTATAAAACAAATACGCGCTTGCCGATTGGTGGTAAGAACAGCAGGAGGCGGGTGCAAGCGGTGTGATGTAATTGGCAGAATCGACTGTCAATCAAAATTGTTCCGTTGCATTGCTTTGGTTGAGAGCAGAGTCATAGAGAGAGAGATAGTGCACCATGGCATGGTGGAATTAATACCATAAACATATTTCTTGATGTTTCCTTTTTTTAAGTAAGTAAAGAGGCCTATGTTCATATCGGTGAGCACAATTTGTAACACAAAAAGAGAGACGTGTAGCCTATTTATTTATTTATTTAATATTTTATTTATTCATTTTATTATTATTATTTTATTTGTTGCCATGGCTAAAATAATAGTCAAGCATAGGGCTAAAACATTTTCATAAACAATAATATAATTTTTTGTTATATGGTTATGGTGGGAGCTTTTCTATGCATTTGTCTGATTGATTGATTGAGAACTTTATTGGCAGATTGCAGAATGGGTACAATACAGTACAGCTCAGTGGACTGGAGGATGAAGACCAGAAAAAGACTTTCAGCTTTTTTTACATAAGGGTCCTCCATTTTCAATTCATCAAAACATTTAGAGACATACAAATATACAGTAGTTTCATAAAAAAAAAAAAAAAAAAAAAAAAAAAAAACATATATATATTATTATTTTTTTGCCACAAATATCGGTATCGGTATCGGCCGATTGTGTTAGTTGAACAATCGGTATCGGTGCATCCCTAGTTAGTAGGCCTACAGAACAGATGGGACTGGACAAACAGAGACAAGAGACCGTGTTAGTAGGCCTACAGAACAGATGGGACTGGACAGACAGAGACAAGAGACCGTGTTAGTAGGCCTACAGAACAGATGGGACTGGACAGACAGAGACAAGAGACCGTGTTAGTAGGCCTACAGAACAGATGGGACTGGACAGACAGAGACAAGAGACCGTGTTAGTAGGCCTACAGAACAGATGGGACTGGACAGACAGAGACAAGAGACCGTGTTAGTAGGCCTACAGAACAGATGGGACTGGACAGACAGAGACAAGAGACCGTGTTAGTAGGCCTACAGAACAGATGGGACTGGACAGACAGAGACAAGAGACCGTGTTAGTAGGCCTACAGAACTGATGGGACTGGACAGACAGAGACAAGAGACCGTGTTAGTAGGCCTACAGAACAGATGGGACTGGACAGACAGAGACAAGAGACCGTGTTAGTAGGCCTACAGAACAGATGGGACTGGACAGACAGAGACAAGAGACCGTATTAGTAGGCCTACAGAACAGATGGGACTGGACAGACAGAGACAAGAGACAGGGTTAGTAGGCCTACAGAACAGATGGGACTGGACAGACAGAGACAAGAGACCGTGTTAGTAGGCCTACAGAACAGATGGGACTGGACAGACAGAGACAAGAGACCGTGTTAGTAGGCCTACAGAACAGATGGGACTGGACAAACAGAGACAGTGTTAGTAGGCCTACAGAACAGATGGGACTGGACAGACAGAGACAAGAGACAGGGTTAGTAGGCCTACAGAACAGATGGGACTGGACAGACAGAGACAAGAGACAGGGTTAGTAGGCCTACAGAACAGATGGTGCAAAAAAAAACTCTCTCTCTACATTATTTTCACAGAGAATGTATAAGTTAAATACTTTGCATGAAAAACACGTGTGTATTTCTTTTATAATATGATGGCATTTCTAGTACTCTATGTAGTAGTACATTGTGCCGATAGATATGGAGAACAGTGCACTAGTACTGTATGCACTATAGTAGTACTACATTATGACAGATATGGAGATGTACACTAAACAGTGGACTCACACAGCAGCAGGCGGTGACAGTGATCTGGATGGTGTTCCGTCCCGGCTGACAGACGTGCTTCAGGTGCAGGGGCTTGTGGGACGTCTTGTTGTCTCCCCTCTCGATGGTGAGCGGCGTGGCGTTGACGCTGACCTGGACGGAGGCGGGCCAGTTGGTGTTCATCTGCCGGTCCTCGTGGTGGTAGCACTTAAACTGCAGCTCCAGGTCTGACCTGTACGTACGGCATGAACCGGAGGACAAGAAGACACTTTTTTTTTAAAGTCAAGTGAGGGGGACCTTCATTTTCAATGACGCCGAGTTTACATGTTGGCGTCAACAAATCCAAACAAATAAAAAAGAAAATACTAATAAACTATTAAAACAGAACGGTTATACGGCCGAAGGAAACACATCCAAGAGGAACGAGGGAACTCAAATTTAGCTCAAGATGGAAGTGATTCCATGATGGCGCTGCATCGACACTAAAAGCAGTCTTTCCATGTTCAGTCCTAGCATGAGGCACAACAAGAGCCTGACAGTCTGGAGTAGGGGTGGGAATCACCAGAGAGATACGATACTAGCACGATACTTGAGTCACCATACGATAGTATTGCGATACTAAATATATTGCGATATGCTGAGTATTGCGATATTAATATTGCGATATATTGCGATTTATTACCTTTTTTCAACTGCAAAGTAAAACTTTGTCAACAGGTTTTATCTAATAAAATAAAGTTTAGTCTGTTCATCTCACTTCAATAATTTTTATTGCAGAACATGGGATTTTCTCAAGCAGACAGATGTAAACACTGTAATCTGTGTTGCATGTACCTGACAAACTGAACTGTTTGTATTACAGTCATATTCCAACTTAACTGAATGCACACGTGTGCGTGTGTTTGGACTACTGTACTATTACAGGTATTGAAATGAATAAAAGGACATTTCCTTATACAAAAAAAGAAATAATTTTTTTTAACGAATAATTAAATATCGATACTTGGCGTCCCTGTATCGATACAGTATCGCCATACAAAGTATCGCGATACTACTACGTATCGATTTCCCCCCCCACCCCTAGTCTGGAGTGCATTCTGCATGGACCAGTATTCCAGTGCAACATAGATGACATATAGGATGGTAGTTTACAGAGCAGAGCTTTATACATGTACAGATACCAATTATTATTACGTCTGTCAGCCAGTGAAGACCAACTGACCTTATCACACAGAATAGAGTGGTGAGTGTTGTAGCCTTCACAGGTAATAAACCTCTATGAAGGAGCGAGTGATACGACAGACTTGGATCGACCAAGATAAGATAAGATATTCCTCTATTGATCCCCTTGGGGAAATGTGGGTGTCATAGCAGCATGGTATGGGGGGGGTACAGGTATGGGCATGGTAATAGTAAAAATACATAAATATAGGCAATAATAGGGCGGCTACGTGGCGTAGTGGGCAAGGCGTTCGCCACGAATGCGGAGACGCTGGGCTCGCCTGTTCGAGCCCAGCGCTCCACATTGCTTTCAGTTTAGCTGGTCGTTCATACTAATACACATTGGCCGTATTATGGGGGTGGGAAACTGATGGGTGGGGATCGGGCGTTGTGGACAGCGACTCCTACAGGTTGGTTGGTGCGCCTGCGCAGTAGAATCAGGAAGTGTCGGGGGCAGCGTGAGCCTCCCACGCGTTACTCCTCGCCACTGAGAGATCGAGCTGCGCAGGTGAAAAGATGCGACTGCTGTTACCTCAAGTACCGGAGGGGACTTGTGCTATGTATGACTTAGTCCACATTGCAGCCGGCTTGTGGGAGGCAAGAAACAGCGTTCGTGACAGGGGAGGGTTGAATTGGATGATACGAAATTGGGATGGGAGAAAATATAGAAAATGGGAGAAAAAGTGGATCAAAAAAAAATATAGGCAATAATAAATAAGTAATAAGCGTAAACAATCTAATTAACTCTGAAAGAATATGAGAAAGTAGCATGTAATCAAAGGTGCAGATGAGGGTCTGTATGTATCACATTTACATTTGGTCATTTAGCTGATGCTTTTATCCAAAGCGACTTACAAATTCTGTATGACAACAAGTCAGCAGGTAGGGTACAACTCTCAGTATCAGTTATATTATGTTACAATGGGCAATAAAGAATTAGAATCTGAATATATACTATGAGTAACGTAAAGTAAACCGTGTACACAAGGTACCCTAACTGGCATGATATACGTCATACGCTATACGTCGTCATCTGTGTGGGTTTGAAGGAGTTTGAATAAAGGTGCTGGAAGAGCAGAGTATAATCAATGCAGGAGGAGAGAAATGTCCGCACACGCACTATTCCACTGCTGATTTCACTTCACTTAATACCAAGTTCATTAGCCTATTTAATTACGTCAAGTCTCTGGCAACATAATGTGAGGGGAAACATTGTTTAGAGAGCAACTTAATCCCTTATTAACCACGATAAACAACACACACAAGCAGCTGGGTTGAGTGGGCGATTGTAGTCGCACAGTTACCACAGAAGCTCAAACCCCAGCGCTGACGACGTTGTCAAGACTGGCCCCTGAGCAGGGACCTTGTGTACCTGACGCAAATGACTAGTGATTCATCATTAACTCAATTCCACCAGGCCGTTTCCCACTGTACACAACCACAGTCTTCTACCGTCTGCCTCGGAATACATGTATGTGTGTGTACTATAATCACACTGGGAGATACGAGTAACGACTCCAGCGTTGGCAGGCCCGCTGTAAATCAAATCAAATAAAATGTATTTGTAAGGCACGACAACACACGTTAATGTCCCCATGGGCCGGACACGTCTTCTTTAACACAAGTCAAGAAGAAACATCGCAATAAATCAAGAACAAAACAAGAAACACCATGAAATCCAAAATATATATTATAAATGCAACACTCCCAGACATACCCCACGCGAAGGTAAGGAAAAACTCACTAAAAACCGTAGCAATAGTAAAAAAGCACCACAGGCAATGTGGAGGGGAGAAACCTTAGGAAGGCCGTTCAAGGGGGATTCTTCTTAGATGTCTGTGATAGTAGTGTTGCTATAAAACAGGCGAAACAGTTGGTAAGTATGTACATATACGTGTAATGAGACACAAATAGTACTGTACTGTCCTGTACCTCCACATGAGGGTTTGATGGACGGAGGGCCGCAGGTGGAAGACGTGGTTGCTGACGGCCAGGTTGTGCTCCAGGCGGAACGGTTCCAACACCACCCCGTCTCGGACCGGGAACGTCAACCGCAGCTCCTCGTTGGGGTTGGCTGGGATAGGACAGAAAGTGAGGGTTTTATTTAACTGTGATTGCTATAGGGTTATGTGTTTTATAGTAAAAACACAGAGCAGAGAAGTGCCAGGAGCACAAGACCTCATATTGATTTCCCTGCCATTATGAAACGGCTGCAGCTCAGGACAAAAACAAAAACGTAATTATTTTGGCTGTGTTTGTTTGACATATTCGCATGCTTTCCACAATAGCAGATATACTGCATGCATGGCCTATTTCACTATGATGTTATGTAAAACGTATATTGCTTTCGCGTGAGAGGAGGGTAAATGCCACTGGTGCTCGTTGAAAACTAAAAGATCCCATTTGAGTTGTGCCATGAATTACACATATGCCGTTTGTCAATTTAAAAACAACATTTTGCAAGTCAAGAAAGTTGATTAACAAGCAAGTTAGCTAATGTTAGCTAATATTTTTTTTTATCCACTTTTTCTCCCATTTTCTATATTTTCTCCCATCCCAATTTCGTATCATCCAATTCAACCCTCCCCTGTCACGAACGCTGTTTCTTGCCTCCCACAAGCCGGCTGCAATGTGGACTAAGTCATACATAGCACAAGTCCCCTCCGGTACTTGAGGTAACAGCAGTCGCATCTTTTCACCTGCGCAGCTCGATCTCTCAGTGGCGAGGAGTAACGCGTGGGAGGCTCACGCTGCCCCCGACACTTCCTGATTCTACTGCGCAGGCGCACCAACCGACCTGTAGGAGTCGCTGTCCACAACGCCCGATCCCCACCCATCAGTTTCCCACCCCCTAATACGGCCAATGTGTATTAGTACGGACGACCAGCTAAACTGAAAGCAAATGTGGAGCGCTGGGCTCGAACAGGCAAGCCCAGCGTCTCCAGATTTCGTGGCGAGCGCCTTGCCCACTACGCCACGTAGCCGCCCTTAATGTTAGCTAATATTATCAATAGCTTATGATGCTATAATGTAATGTCAGCTAGCTGACAATTACACTTTTAACACTTTCAGTGCCAACGACGAGAAATCTCGTTAGTTCATGCCGACCGTTGAGTGCCAACGTT
Source organism: Notolepis coatsorum (assembly GCF_963971535.1). Lineage (NCBI taxonomy): Eukaryota > Metazoa > Chordata > Actinopteri > Aulopiformes > Paralepididae > Notolepis > Notolepis coatsorum. The sequence goes on along the minus strand of NC_140173.1, from coordinate 118,356,353 downwards.
GAGAAATCTCGTCGTTTAATCGTTTTATTTTTTATTTATTAGCGATTTCCATTCATATTTCATCAATCTAGCCTCCCGTTACCACTGGGTCTATGTCTGAGCTCCATTGGGGAAATACCGCCCCCTATCGTCTCTCCTAGAGGTACTGCACCCCTTTGGATCGGATTGAATGAAAAGCATGGAGAAAAATAAATCCTGCTTCCTCATTTTACTTCTCAGACAAGTAACCCGAGCCTACTGCAGTCATTGCCGAGACGCAGAACAGCGGAGAATGTGTGTTTACAGTACCCAGCATTGGATCAATAAACGCGATCGATATTTGGAATGGCGATCAGGAATTGGAATAATCTTTTTGGAGAACATCTGATCTGAGGTAAGGAATCTATTTTACCAGTCTTGGGATAATCAGAACTTTTTTCACCTATATATCAACGTGGGCCCTATGTGTGTGTGTGTGCGTGTGTGCTGATCAGGAAATGGATAATCGATTTTTCAGCCCGCTTCTATAGCGTGCATAAGTACACATACTATCGATAATCTAGCATTTATTTGAAAACGATTCATAAATAGGCCGAAAAATGATTTTTTTGGGTGTATTCCAGTATATTCCACTAAAGGGCGATTATCACAGAATCTTCTGAAATGTTCTGGAACTTTCATAAAACAAGCGTTTTTCAAAATGGTATAAAACGGAAATGAACCGATTAAAAAACAATCCGCTTCGACAATGTTGACTGCAAACAAGTCATTGACAAGCGACGGTCGCATTAGACACACAGCCATAATTTAAGACATTTGCAAATATGAGAGCTCTATCATTGAAGTGGGTGGTGGCATTCAACAGGGTTCAGGCGCACCGCATGGCTGGCGCTCAAAGTGTTAATTGACAAACATCATATGTGTAATTCATGGCATTATTCGAATGGGATCAAAATAATGATTAGTCTCTTGCCGTTGACCGTTCATATTTTTTCTGAAATAAAAAGGTCCTACGTGGGTCCGGTGGAATGTTAAATGTTGACTGGACATGGACTCACTTGGAGGGGGAGGAATTGCTGTCATATTTGGCTTCATGTCTGGAGGGAACGGGGGCTTGACATCCTGGTTGGGCGACAGGTACGGAGGAATGCTGCTCCCTGGGGTCATGGGGGGCGTGGGGTTGCCGGGGACAGGAGAGTGGGGGTAATTAGCAGGCCTGGGGGGCTGCAGATAGAGGAAAGTGTAGTCAATAAAAAATCCACATAATACACTGCGTATATAATATACTTTACTAGTGAAAATAATTTGTATATACGTTTACAAAAAAACACACAAGAAGTAGAGATAACCCATGTACCCCATTGCCTTGACCATAGGAGTATCCACCACCGGAGAAGTTGGTATTCTGGCCATTGAATGCCTCTTGCTGTGAAATAAACAAACCAAATGAGTATTCCTTGAAGCTCTTGTATAACAGATGGGATATGCAGCGGAATACAACAGAAATAATCAAAGACAAAAGCGGTTGCCTAGTGTGAGCTGTCAAAGAGGAGTTGGCAGCGTACCTTGTAGTACTGGCCCATAGGCATGCCAGGTGGGTACTGGCCTTGGCCCTGCTGTCCTGGCATCCTCTGGCCGGGATAGTTAGGAGAGGACAGGGGCCTAGAGGCATTCGATGCAGGGTACTGGCCTTGCTGTGGTGGGAACTGACCATTAGGTCCGTACTGCTGACCACCATAGCTTGCCTGGAGGGGAAAAAATAATAATAATAATAAACTTTATTTGTATAGCACGTTTCATGCAAGAATTACAGCAGTGATGTAAACACAAAATAGGCATACAATGAGCATAAAATCGGCATAATTATAGACAGGCATAATAATATTATAATTGATATTAAAACCTCCTGGAAAAACTATAATATATATATTATAATATATATAAAGATTTTAATAGATTTCTGACATTAACAAAACGAACAAATGTGCAATCTCAAAGTTCCAAGACACATAACATACCCCCTAAATGCTTAAATAAACATCCCATCAAAGCGTTCTGCTCACCTCTCCCGGGTACGGCCTCTTCATCCCAGCCATAGGCATGCCCTGCCTGGGCCCACCGGGGTAGCCCTGCTGCTGGGGCATCCTCTGGCCGTGAGCCCCAAAAGGCCCCATGCCTGGCGCTCGTGTTTGGTTCATGCCCATGGGCGGCCCACTCATGTTGGGGTTGTTCATGGGACTCATGCCGGCGGGGTTCATAGGACCGGGGGGCCCACGTGGCTGGTTCATGAACTGGGTGCTGTAGGCCTGCGTGGGGCCCATCTGAAACGATGAACACATCTGAAAGGAAGACAGGAGGTTCAAGTCAGCTAAAGAAAAAAAAACAAGATTCTATTGGTTGAACAATAATTTACTCAGGTTTATGTGTTTTTTTTACACTTTGCAGTCATGTTTACTAAGTGGCTAGAGCTGGGAATGTGTGTTGGCAGGTGTAGTAATCTTCATACTGGTGTAGTGTATGTTCCTACTGGTGTAGTGTATGTTCCTACTGGTGTAGTAATCTTCATACTGGTGTAGTGTATGTCCATACTGGTATAGTGTATGTTCCTACTGGTGTAGTGTATGTTCCTACTGGTGTAGTGTATGTTCATACTGGTGTAGCGTCTGTTCATACTGGTGTAGTGTATGTTCCTACCTGTTCATACTGGTGTAGTGTATGTTCCTACCTGTTCATACTGGTGTAGTGTATGTTCCTACCTGTCCATACTGGTGTAGTGTATGTTCCTACCTGTTCATACTGGTGTAGTGTATGTTCCTACCTGTCCATACTGGTGTAGTGTATGTTCCTACCTGTTCATACTGGTGTAGTGTATGTTCCTACCTGTCCATACTGGTTCATGTCTTTGTTCTGTGTCTCCTGCTGCAGGGCGGCCACGGTGGCGGTTGCTGTGGCGGTTGCCGTGGCAGCAGCAGCAGCGACGGCAGCAGCGGCGGCAGCAGCAGCTGGTTGGGTGAAGTCGCCAGGGGCCCGCGTGTGAGGGGACATGCCCATACCTCCTGGGGGGGCGTTGGGGCCCTGGGAATAGCTACAAGCCACACAGAGACACAGTTATTGTAGAGAGACTCGGTCAGTGTTGAGCCACACAGTCAATGCACTCACTTTGCTTAGAGGTACAATCTGTGATGCTGTCAAACAGTGACCCCTAGGCAAAAGAGCCCCCGCTTGGTATTGCGCTTTGTTTACTTTATTTATTTTTTTGCCTTGCTCTGACGTGTGGGTTGGAGTTCAGTAACTTATTATACTGTGAATTTCTCCAGACCTCTCTTGGCAGAGCTTGAGGTGTAGCCATCAGAAGCAACCCCTCCCCTCTTCTCACTGAAATCCAACGCACACATCAGACAAAAGACGTAAATACCAAGAGGGGCTCTTTTGCTTAGAGGTCACTGTTTGATGACGTTACAGATTCTACCTTTAAGGAAAGTGGGCAGGTGTGTATTACGCCAGGGACACATTGTCAATGGATTATTTTCTCATTTCCCACATTGTTAGTGGAATGGGGGTGTGGCCTTCCACTTCAAACACAACATTTGTATAAACAGGCAATGATTTAACACATTGGCTGCCAGACCCGAGATTTCTTTTTTTTGATTTTTTTATTCATTATTCATCCACGGACCTCTGTATTACCATAGGAAATCATTCTGAAATCCCAAAAGTGCAATATCGGCCGCATCCTGCTAGGTGGCAGTATCGCCGACCCTTTGAAACCTTATTTCACACCGTGTGTTACATTTAAACCCCTCCGGGCGCAGAATTTAAACAGAGCCAAGTAAATCGCTTCATCCGACCATTTCGAAACGCATCTAGCACACTCGATCCATAAATTGTGCCAAATTATGTCTGGGACCAGATGGACATCAATACTGGAAATCGCGATCAGACAATTGGAATATTCTTTTTGGAATAACCCCGATCAAAGTAAGGACTATATGACATCAATTTCACCTTGATCCTACAATGTTTTCATATCGATCCGGCCGATCAATGTATGTAGTATTCAAAACGAATGCCGTTACTGGTGATCAAAGTATCAAAAAATGACCCCCCCCCCCCTTTCATGCATTCATGATGAAACATAGAACCTATTATATACCTTTGAATTGGAAATAGTAGCGTGTACAGGCGAGCAACGCCAACGCTATTAGCAGAATTCACATATTGCTCCATAACACAGTTACCAGGAATTAGCCATAATCACTCTGAAACTATACAATATTCACCACGGTATAACACGCAAACGTATACATGAAAACATTTAGGGATGCACCGAATGGGAAATTCTTGGCTGAAACCGATACCGAAAATAGAAAACAGTTGGCCGAAAACCGAAAGCCGAAAGGCCGAAAATAATTCATAGAATAGATTTTTTTACCAATGTTGTGGAACATTATGATTATGGAAAAATATATGATCATGGCAAAACTTAACTTAAATAATAAATAATCACTATTATGGGTCCATAAAACATTTATTCAGCACTTCTGAATGCATACAGTACATTAATTCCATCTTTTCTCTGGCTGCCGCAGCGGACATCTGTGCTCTACTGAGCGCACCTTTCTAGTCCCCAGCTGAATGTGCTCGCTTGACTCGGCACAGTAGACGCGCGACAGACAGACAGCGTCAATGTGAGAAACACAATCCCCCCCCCCCTCTCGCTCTGAATAATATGCATATTAGATCACTCAGTGATTAACCGCAACGGGCATATAGTAAATAAGGATAATAAGCATGTTAAAGACGCATATTGGACACGTTGCGCGCAGAGTTTACATAGAAACAGCGCGACTCCCGACAGCGCGACATCATCACAACAACACGCGAGGTTGTTAGGTTGTTTCTGTTTCGGTGATATATTTTCTGTGAAAAAACTCTTTCGGCCGAAAGCCGGAAGGCAATTTTTTGCCATTTTCGGCCGAAAACTTTCGGTGCCAAAATTTCGGTGCATCCCTAATTTTTTTTAAATATTTTTTCACATGTTGAACGATGGATAGTTGATGTCAAATGAGCCATAGTATTGTCTCCATAGCTATAATATAGAATATAGATATAGCCCTGCAAACACCGCAACGCACAGTGAAAATCCCTATACTTTACAGCGCTGGCCAACTACTGTAAGTACAAAGATGGGGAAACAGCGTGGCAGTCAAAGTGTTAATGACAGGCTTAAAAAAATATAGCTTTTTTTGTGCGAGCGGTAGGAATGGATTGAAACACTAAAAATACATCATGGGACATCTGCTCAGATTGGCCTCTTGCTCTTGCAAGAAGGGAGAAAAAGGCACGTGGAGATTTGTCTTGCTCTAGCTGCCCCCCCGTGCTGCTCACTCTTATCCGTGGGCAATGAATGAAACCTGCTTGCTTTTTGTCATTGAATAATGCTGCTCTCGAACTCAGGAGCTGGGTTTGGGAGTCAGCACCCTCAAGGACTGTGTCATATGGTTTTACACATCACTGGTTCTGTTTAAAAACCAAAAAATTAAAAAATGGTTACCCCCAAAATCATAGAGTTTTCAAACCCCAAGGCTCTTGTGTCCCAACGTTCTGAGGGCCTCTCACACACTGCGCACATACACATGCTTTCTCCCTCCTTCTGAGGGCCTCTCACACACTGCGCACATACGCATGCTTTCTCCCTCTTTCTGAGGGCCTCTCACACACTGCGCACATACACATGCTTTCTCCCTCCTTCTGAGGGCCTCTCACACACTGCGCACATACGCATGCTTTCTCCCTCTTTCTGAGGGCCTCTCACACACTGCGCACATACGCATGCTTTCTCCCTCCTTCTGAGGGCCTCTCACACTGCGCACATACGCATGCTTTCTCCCTCCTTCTGAGGGCCTCTCACACACTGCGCACATACGCATGCTTTCTCCCTCCTTCTGAGGGCCTCTCACACTGCGCACATACGCATGCTTTCTCCCTCCTTCTGAGGGCCTCTCACACACTGCGCACATACGCATGCTTTCTCCCTCCTTCTGGCATCTCTGTTGCTGCGCCATTTTAGTCAGAAGGGGTCCGTCCCAGCATACTATTTAAATGACAGGTGTCCCCAATGACTTCCTTTATCAAAAGGCCTTAGAAATTAGTATTCCAGAGCTGTATTTAGAAAAAAAATCCTTTCAGGGGAGCATGCCCCCTGGACCCCCTGTAGTTTTACGTCTGTCCCCATCCCCACAGCACACTCTTCCCCCGGGACCCCTAGTGGCAGAATCCAGCCATGGTTCCACCCTTGGAGACTTGAACAGCGTTGGAACAAGAGAGTGCGGTGCTGCGGCCTTTACCCCACTCACCTTCCACTGTATCCCCCAGGACCTCCAGGGTACCCAGGTCTGCCATACATGCCCTGCTGCATGTACTGCTGGTTGGAGCCTCCTTTGGCCGGGAACTGCTGCTGCTGACTGTTGAACTGTGGCGAGTTGAGCCCTGCCCCCGGCATCCCCGACGCCATCGGATTACCCCCCGGATTCATTGGGTTGTTGCTATTAGCCATGGCGTTACCCAGCACCTGGACACGATGAAGCAGACAATATACGAGGATTATTACGGTACTTTCATTCTGTACATTGTTTCAACAAAGTGAACATGCTTTTACTTTAAACAATTAGGCATCTAACTTGCTGCTAATATGTCTAAATGTCTGACCTGGACGTGTTTTCAGAGTGTTTGTGTGTGTGCCGTTACTGCATAGCCCACCTGACTCTGCGATGTATTGGTCACACCCCACACTGTCGTAACCACAGACAATGAACCGGGGGGCTGGCTGGTGGTCTGCTGCCAGGGGACTGAGTCGTAGGGGAAGGACCCATCACTGTGAAGCAAAGTCAAACGCAAACATGAATCTGGGCCGTCATTCAGGGCTTCGTTCGGTCACGAGAGTTAGGGAATTATCCGACAGGTTTCTTGTCCGTCCAAAAGTGTTAATATTTTGGGAATACTTCTTGCCAACAGGTTAAAGGCAGTTTGAAACGTTTGGCTTTTGATTGCAAAACATATTTGCTGGCCAGCACAACGGTTGATGAGTGTACAGTACTTTGAACTGGGCCAAAAAGAAACATTTAAAATCACCTTTTTTGATGTGATGAAATATGACCTGTTGAAAACGTTTGGCTACGACGGGCAGGGGGGTACAAGAAATGTTTGGCATCCGGATTCAAAACAAATCTCAGGGTAAAATATGAGAAACTGTGAAATGTAATAAACAAGCCAAACCCACACGGTGGAGAGGTGGGGCAGCGAGGCGGAGAGGGAGGACGTGCTGACTTTGGAGCGCTGTTTGTTTTCTCTCAGAGGTGAGCCGTTGGAACGGACGTCATGTTCAATATTCCCTCATGAAGGCTTCAACATATCCCAAGATCCTCAGGGTGAGCAGACTGCTGCCAGCCAATCCCAAGACTTTCAGAGGGCGAGAGAGGGCCTCCAGAACGAGCACGGAATGTTCTCCAAGACATGACTTCACAGATCGCTCCCTGTGTGTGTGTGTGTGTGTGTGAGTGTGTGTGTGTGTGTGTGTGTGTGTGTGTGTGTGTGTGTGTGTGTGTGTGTGTGTGTGTGTGTGTGTGTGTGTGTGTGTGTGTGTGTGTGTGTGTGTGTGTGTGTGTGTGTGTGTGTGTGTGTGTGTGTGTGTGTGTGTGTGCATGTTTTTGTCCCTCTCTACCCCAAACCACCGTTGCTCCTCTCCAGAGTTATTTTGGCTAACGTTCAAGGTACCGGTATGTAGGAAAACATATTTTTACAGGGACTGCATATAGTGCTCATCGCAGACAGTAGGGATAAAAATGTGATCTTTAGGTCATGGTTTCCCTTTTTCTGACATCAAGGACCCCCAGATAGAGACACATGATGCCACGGACCCCCATCTGAGGGCACTGTTGTTGATACAGAACTGACTCCAGGTCAGGAGATAACAGTGGAATGAAACCTACTATCAAAACAATCGTTTCCAGGCGCCCGAGTGGCGCACCGCATACAGCACTACGGTGCAACACGGCCGACCCGGGTTTGACTCCCGGACCCGGTGATCTTTTGCCGATGTCTTCCGCGGTCTATCTCCCATTCCTCCTCTCTCTCTACCGGACTGCCCGGTAGCAAAAATCAATAAAAACCTACAAAAACATAACTTGTCCGAAAGGACAAGTAACATTTAAAAACAATCGTTTTCCTCTCTCATACGTCTTGAATCGTACTGAATTAAATTGTAGGAGATATATATATATTCTTTTAAGATTTTTTCCTCTACTTACAACCAAGATCGGCGCTTAAGGCACATGGGGTTCCGTGGGCCCAAACACTACATCCACACCCTTTTGTTAAGCTTATTAGAGACAGAACAACCTCAAGAGGGGTTGTCTCAGATGTGTATACACTATTTTTTTTTTTTTTTTATTGATCTTTTTCCCCCTCCATTTTTCCTCCGATTTTCTCCCATCCCAATGTTAGTCGTATGCCAATTCCCAGTCCCTTCCTGGTCGCTGCGCACTTACCCCCCACAGTCAGATCATCTGGGAGAGTGGAGGCTATCACGTGCTTCCTCCGACACACGTCCAGCCAATCACCGCTTCTTTTCACCTGGCAGCGCGGATTCTCATCGAGAGGGCGTAGCGTGTGGGAGGATCACACTATCCCCCTCAAGTCCTATCCGCGCTTAGCAGGCGCCCCGACCGAACTGTAGGAGTCGCTGTTTACAACGACCCGGACCCACCCCGCCAGCTTCTCCCACCCTCTAATACAGCCAATTGTATTAGTGTGAACGGCCAGCCAAGCTGGTGACAACCCCGGAGCTGTGAGCTGGATTCGAACAGGCGAATCCAGCTCACAGCTCCGGGGTTGGTGACGAACGCAATCTCCGCTCGGCCACCTAACCGCCTTTTGTGTATACACTCTTAATCAAAACCACATAAAAACGTATCATTGGATACAATCTGGCGAGGGGACATCCCAGAATTAGACTTGGAGTTGAATTGGGATGACATTTGGACTAATGTTACATTAGCTTCCCGCAACCCTAATCACCAGCAAATACATTTTAATTATATTCATAGGACGTATCTCACAGCTAGGAAGCTGTGTGCTATGGGGCTGGTGGCCGACTCTCTGTGCACTTTGTGCGCTCTGGGGACCACTGGCACTTATGTGCACATGTTTTGGGATTGCCCACCAGTAGCTTGTTTTTGGAAATCCATAACAACTAAACTTTCAAACATAATGTAACCTGACAATCCCATTGACGGCAGCGACACTACTCCTAATAAAATAATATATCACTACTACCGGCATCCATGCAACAAACGGCATAGAGTCGGCAAACAGACGGCGTGGCGCTGACCTGTGTGTGAGGCCGGGCTTCATGCTGTTCATGTTGGGCTGCATGGGAACTTTTCCCGGTGGTTCGTTCTGCCGGTTCTTCTGATGGCGTAGCAGGAGGAGGCGACCCAACTCCTCGCACCACGACGATAGAAGGGCTGCAAGGAGAACACACACATACACACACACACACAGAGATTCACACACACCGTTAATCTCTCCATACACACACAAGCACACACACACACACACTGTACACAGAATCCCATTGGTTCAATATAGATCATCTCTTCCATCAAGATGTGATCTGCTGTTGAAGGAACGAGCAAGCAACGTCATTTAGACATTAGAATTACGCCGACATGAGCAGGTTCGGTGTTTAAATGGATGCATATGATGCAATATACGCCTCGTTCCCCAACTTCATTCATCCTGTTTGCCAGTTCACTCAAATCAAATGGTTATTTTCATGTTCCTGTTTCAGCCCTAAATCGTTGCCATCTTTGATCGTGTCATGTTACTGTAAGATGACTCAACGGTGATAAACTGAGCATTCAGACTGCAGATATTCCTACAGCCTCCAGGGGGCAGCCTAACCCAGCAAAACATTGGCTGTAATGCCGACTCCCGGTATGAATTTCCCCCATATAATAGATCACAGTCTTTATCTGCAGTGTAATGTAAACTGATCTATCCAACATACAAATTACTTTCTAGTCATCCTGCCAGAGAGAGGGGGGGGGGAGGGATGGTAGAAGGTAGAGTGTGAAATAGACAGACGGAGAGAGAGAGGTAGAATGTGCAAGGAAGTAGGCCTCAAGTCGTCATGGCGATATCCGTTTCTCGGTTACAGTCAGAGGAGGGATGTCTCTCGTCTCTTCCTTCCTATGGCCCTTTGTCTCCTCTACTCTCCTCCTCCCCTCCCTTCTCCTCCTCTCTATCCCATATCCTCTCTCCTCCTCCTCCTCCTCCTCCTCCTCCTCCTCACCACCTCTCTCATTTCCTCTCCTCTCTGCGTATTGATTCTTCAGTAATGACTAATCAGGCTGCCCTGCATGCTCAGACTGTCTCAGCGTAGTCACCTAGCCGAGACCGGGAGGAGGAGGACAGACGTTCTCCAAAAGACAAGATAACAGAATGCTTCTCCTTCACACCCTGCCTCAGACTAGTAACACGTGCATCTCATAGCGTGGCTCACTAGATTTAGAGCTTTGATAACGTCGGCGGAGAAAACACTGTGTCTGGTCTAGTCGTCCATTTCTCGACATCTGGCCTGATGGTGTGATATCAAGAGACTGTCTTGACACCGTTTTATGATATACAGGTACCAGGAGGACCAATACATTCCTGTCCAAAACGCCTTCCTTACCGAAGAGTAATACAAAATAAATGGGTGTCGATGGGTGAACAAATTCATTCTTCTCAATTCCACTGATCGTCGGACTACAGACTAAAGCTGTCAAATGTATGATGGAGCGCTGATCGATCTCTGAGCCGATGGGCAGGCAGTCATAAAGAGAAGAGTGAGAGGAGAGGAGGGGAGAGAGAGAATGGGAGTGAAGCAGAGGAGAATGAAGGAGAGAAGAGGAGAGGAGAAGAAGAAGACAAAAGATGAGGTGAGAGGAGGGAAGAGAAGAGGTGACAGTAAAGGCTCCTGTAGAGGGTGGAGAGCATAGGTGGAGAGAGCCCAGCCTCCTAGTTAAAGAGGAATTATTCCACCCTGCCATTACAGAGAGCTTATCTCCACACTAAATCACCACCTCCTCGGTGAGGGCCCGTCTCCCTCGCTGGCAACCCACCATTTAGGCCTAAACAACACCAGCTCAGAGCGGAGAGGCAGGCAGGGGGAGAGACTGATTAGACCACTGTGGCTCTCGCAGCCGTTTTAGTTGCGTGGCAGGGGTGGCGGCTTGTAATGAATACACCGTGAAACAGGACGCAAGAAACACATGACCCAAAAGACATTGATACGACTATCATCATGTCGCCAATTAATATGAATTAATATGCCAGTGTTAACGTCGTACAAAAATGTTACCACGACAACAGCCAGAGCCTCCGTAGATCAGTCTGACATTGTTAACGCGTTACAGTTAAGTCAACTATCTCTATAATGAATGAGAGAAAGCGCTCTCCCCACCCACTGGCACACTCTACTACCAAGCAGGCGCGGCGGCAGCGCCCGCCCTACCGTAAGCTGATTTAGTAGAGACCTCCTCTAAAGCTTCTCTGGCCGGCTCCTTTTTTTAGAAGCTGGGGCTTTTAATTGCGTAATACGGCGCAACCATATGGCCACGGGTCCTTATCCCAACAGCGCAACAGGATACACTTATAGCTGTCCGGCTGCTTGTTGGGAGACTGCTTCTCGCCTCGCCGACCTGGGGTCGCTCAGCGAGGGCCCGAGCAACAAGCCGCCAGGCCCATTAACTAATGACGGAGTGCGAGTACGAGTCCTCTCTCGCGGGCGCAAAAACCCCAGCGAGCTAATTACCACGGAGTCATCCGAGGCTTCTCCTCTCTCCCCACCGACCCGGTGTCGTTTGTCCGTGGAAGCGGGGCCCAAAAAGGAGCTGGTGATGATGCGAGTGTTTTCAGAGACACTCACGTCACAGTCTTTATACCCGGGTGGTGCATCCTAGGGGTGGGAATCATCACCAGAGGCCCCACGGCATTATTATCACAACACTAGAGTCACGATATTGTGACGTATTACCTTTTTTCAACTGCAAATGATGTCCCCAATGGAAAACCTTGTTAACATCTGCAATAAAACTATATATATATATATATATATATATATATATATATATATATATATATATATATATATATATATATATATATATATATATATATATATATATATATCATCTGTTTTGATCTAATAAGATAATGTTTTCAGTCTGTCTCACCTCATTCCATTCATTTCTATTGCAGTAAAATGGGATAATTACCGCAGAGTCATCCGAGGCTTCTGTTCCCCCACCGACGGTGTCATTCGTCAGTGGGAGCGGGGGGGGCCAGAAGGAGCTAGCTAAACTCTTTCCAGGGGAGGAGTGGTAACGCTGAGGCGCACAAATGCTACACGAATGGTCCGTTACACGATCCCGGGTCTTGCTCTTTGCCACATTAAATATTAAGTCCTACAGCTGCCGTGTATACATGCCGTGCATACATATGTATACATGTGCGTGTTGTGTGTGTGTGTGTGTTGTGTGAGTGCACAGAAGAAGAAATTAAAGTTATCCCCCCCGTCGTATGAGAACATACTACTATTCCTAAGCAGCCCAAACAACAACAACAATAACAACAACAACAACAACAACAACGATGACGACGACGACAACAAAACATTGGTCATTGGTGATTGGCTAAGCACCCGATTCTTAATAGCGAAAAGACCACAATGCAACAGAGAGCTTAAGCCTTCAGTACACGTTGATGTTTTCACCGTACAGCCCACACGACTCACACAGAGCCCTGATAGAGACACGTTATACTGTGCATGCAACTCCAAAATCTGGCAGGAACACAAGACAGAGAGAGAGAGAGAGAGAGAGAGAGAGAGAGAAATACTACATAAAAACAGAAGACTTTCTCTGAACATGATGAACACTGCAACACTACACATAAACAGCCTACTGGGACAATGTGTGAGATGACAAAAAAAAATAAGCAATTTCAATAAAATCATAAGGCGAGGTCTATAAAACACTGGCAGGTAGCTATACGCTGTGTGGGCAGAAAAATATTATGCAAATACAAACGGGATATAAAATCCTGTGAAATAAAAAGTCATGCTTCTGCAGAAGTGTAATGGAAACCATTTAGCAGCCAATGATATCCTCCATCTCCATCCTGCCCCCCCCCCCCCCCCCCCCCCCAACCACCACCACCCCCCCCCCCCCCTCTCTGCTCAACCAACTTCTGCCCGGTGAAGAGCATAACAAATGGGCTTTTAGTCTCGATGGCTCGGGGGGCAGAGCCAATCAAACACGCCAAGGAGGAAGCCAGCACTGTGTCAAAAAAATCACATTGAACCGAAACTGGGGCTGTAACAAACAAGCCCCACGTCTCCGACTTCCGAAGATGAAAAATGCTCTCAGACTCAAAGCGACTTGAGGTTTTAATCAATCAAATTTTATTTATTTATTTATTTTTCTATTAAAGTGAATGTTTTATTCCATCGACTTTCAACGTGCCTCTCTCAATGGTGTCGTTTGCCGATTGGGTTTAGTTGATATAACACACAGTACACAGGTTCCTCCCCACAGCGCCGCGTTTGATTTGAATTCCAGCTGTGACCTCGGGCAGTGCACCAGGAGCCAGGAGCAGCAAGGGAGAGTGGATGGATGGAGGGATGGATGGATGGAGGGATGCTGGGTGGAGGACAGGTGGAGATGGAAGGGAGGAATGGGGGGGGGGGGCTGGATGTGTGTGTAGGTCACAAGCCGAGAGATGCTGCAGCCCAAAAGGGAGAGGGTTAAAGCTCTACCTGAGTCACTCTGACATCTCCTGCAGGTGTTGGTCTCTGTGGGGTTCAAATTACACGTCATGTTTAACTGGGCAGAGGGTTATCAGAGGCAGCTGAACACAGCACAACACAACCTGCAACACGGCTACAGCGCCGCTACTGTGGCACATCCCTTGGCCATAAAAAAAGAAGAAAAAAAAATCATATGGAAATATATGATATATATTATGGAAAACACATTGGCTGTCGACGTCGTAGACCTAATGTACTGTGGGGATGGATCTATTCAGAACGTAGCCTTCCTGCTCAGAATGCGCTCGTCTGTCTGACAATGTTATGAATGAGACACTCATCATCATACCCGGGTGGGAATCACCAGAGGCCCCATGACACAATATTATCACAACACTAGCTACCGTATTGTGATGTATTACCTTTTTTCAACTGCAAATTATGTCCCCAACGGAAAACCTTGTTAACATCTCCAATAAAACGATATACTGTATATATATATATATCATCTGTTTTGATCTAATAAGATAATGTTTTCAGTCTGTCTCACCTCATTCCATACATTTCTATTGCAGTAAAATGGGACTGTCAAGCGAAAAGAAATTAAATACAATATCGATACTTGGCGTCACTGTACTGATATAATATCGGCATGCAGAATATCGCGATGTATTGCTGTATCGATTCCCCCCCCCCCCCCCACCCCTAGTGCATTCTGTTAAATAACAAGTCTGAATTGGTTACACAACACCCCCCCCCCCCCGATACATATGAGATGGCAGAGAGGTCATGGATTCATTATTATTACAGTATAAGTATATGTATAAGATGTATTCTGATTCTGATTATAGAACATGACAGGTCAGGTTGTAGTTGATTCTGTCTCAGATGCTCTGTGAAGGTAAGGTGTCCCGGTCAAAACAAAACAAAAACCAACAACAACAAAAGAAACCTGGGGTCATGACATTCCACATCAGTAGCTGG
>NC_140173.1:118301538-118339038 GCF_963971535.1 Notolepis coatsorum | reverse complement strand
AGTCATTCTCCCTGACCAGACAACGGATGCATCAATCCCATTGGCTGTTTATTTGTACATGTACAGTACCACGGATCAAACTGCATCTGAGTGCTACTGGGATCTCTGCTGCTGCATTAGAACCCAGGAGTGAAGTTGTGTGAATGTGAGGTACCTAGGCCTCAGTCATGAAATGCTCTTGCACACAAATGTTGTTCTTACACACTAGTTGTTAGCCTCAATTTAGTCTTACAGACAGAAAGCAAAGCCTGATGGCTATTTGTAACTCCTTGACATCTATTGTGTATCTGTTGTCAAATCAATGTCGTTGCAAGTCTGGGTGATTGTCAGTTACAAGAGGTACACAATAGATGTCGGAGACAAGGAGTTACAAACGGCCACCAGGATTAGCCTCCTGTCTGTAAGTAATATAGTGTGTAAGAACAAATTTGTGCGCAAGACCATTTCATGAATGAGGCCCCATCTGCCTTGAGAGAACTTCCTTCACACAATACAGCAGCTGTTTCAACTCTGTCAACCCTTGTCGTATCCTCTTAGACAGAGTAGATCTGCTCATTAGCTACTGTTAACCCCCTGATCCTGATCCTACACACACACACACACACACACACACACACACACACACACACACACACACACACACACACACACACACACACACACACACACACACACACACACACACACACACACACACACACACACACACGAGCCATTTCACAAAACAATTCTGAGCAAAGATAAACTGTACACACGTGGTCACACACACAAATCAATTCACTAAACAGCTCTGTACAAAAATACACAGGTGCTGCATACAGACCACACATGCACACACACACACACCTGCACACTTACCCACAGCCAAAGAAAGTCCCTGCACGTCTCATCTCATTCCCCTCATGGCGTCGAGAGAAGACTCAAGTGTCACAAACACTCCCACTCTCGCGCAGAGGCCACTGGCCAACTCTCTAAAGCTTTTGCTTCTCCCAAGCCTTATCTCTCTCCCTTTCTCTACATATCCCTTACTCTTTCTTTCTTACACGCTCTCTCTCTCTCTCTCTCCCCCATTTCCTCCCCCCCTCTCTCTCTCTCTCCCTTACCCTCTCCCTCTCCCTCACCCTCGCTCTCTCTCTCTCTCCTCCTCAGTGTTCCTCCCCTGTCCAGTGTCTGCACAATGTACATCAATTATTCAGAGGCAGTCTCCCTCTTTCTCCCCGGCTTATCCAATCAGACCGGGGCTCGCCGCTAATGGGCTACTGCTGTCTACCTGCCACTAGCTCCAACACACATTCTGGAGACAGCAGGAGGAGAGGAGGAGGGGAGGAGGAAGGAGAGAGAGAGAGAGAGATAGACGGAGGGGGCAGAAGAGACAGCGAGGAGGAGGATGAGAGAGAGAGATAAAGATAGAGAAGCGAGCGGACAAGCAGGGCTGGAGAGAGAGAGAGAGGAGACATTTCCAGCGTATCTCACCTCTCTGATATTGATGTATTGTCTTGTCTCTCTTTCTCTCTAGTGCTCCACTGCTCTCTCCCTGGAAGCTTATCCTTCGAGCACTTATACAGGATAGTTATACAGGATACAGTTTAAACGATACACACATATTATTCGACAGTAGCGCTGCCACTTTGTCAGTTGGAGGAAGGGTGAAAAAAAAAGAATTACAGCCAGCTCACATTACAAACTTGCAGAAGAGGGTGGAGCTTAACATGTTAGACAGGCTATGTCCTGGACGGGAGCCAATGCATGAGAGAGAGAGAGAGAGAGAGAGAGAGAGAGAGAGAGAGAGAGAGAGAGAGAGAGAGAGAGAGAGAAGCAGGTAGAGACAGGCAGAGATAGACTAGTTAAAGTAAGAGAATGAGAGAAATAACAGAGAGAGAGAGAGAGAGAGAGAGAGAGAAAGAGAGAGAGAGAGAGAGAGAGAGAGAGAGAGAGAGAGAGAGAGAGAGAGAGGGAGGGAGGAAAAGAGCATGCTCAGGCTAAAGCCTTGCAGATCAATCCATTCAAAGTCAGGCTGGTAGTGAGTCATTAGTGATATCAGAGTGAGGATTCCTAGCTATAGGAGCTAATCTGGTGGTGTTCCCCTGCATTCATCAAGAGGCCACTGGATAAACCCAGCAAAGAAGCTACAGTAGCTACAGGATTAGCAGTGGTACAGTAGGAGGAAGTAGAGCGTTTCCTTTACTTAGAACTTACACTGATATAACTCTGTGGCATTCCGGTAAAAGTACAAATTAAATGAAAAATTCGACTAAAGTATTAAAGTACTTCAGATATTAATGTAGCCTACTCATGTCCATGCATCAAAGGTAATGTGCTCAACAGCATGTTCTGGTACAAATAAGCATTGTGCCTTTGATGGACCTCTAGAATACAAGTTGAGTGCCACCGATGAGAGATCTCGCTTTTAATCGTTATTTTTTTTATTATCGATTTCCATACATTTTTCATCAATCTAGCCTCACGTTACCAGTGGGGATTTGTCTGAACTCGAACAGGGAAAATACCGCCCCCTATCGTCTCTACGGATGGTACTGCACTATGTGTGTATGTGTGTGTCTGTGTGTGTGTGCGATCAGGAAATAAGATAATCGATTTTTCAGCCCGCTTCTATAGCGTGCATAAGTACACATATACTATCAATAATCTAGCGTTTATTTGAAAGCGATTCATAAATAGGCCAAATTACAACGTGTTTTGTGTATTCCAGTGTATTCCAGTAAAGGGCGTTTATCACAGAATCTTTATTTTCTTCTGGAACTTTAAAAAAAACTAGCGGTTATCAAAAACGGAAATGAACCGATTAAAAAACAATCCGTTTCGACAATGTTGACTGCAAACAAGTCATTGATAAGCGACGGCCATATTAGACACATAGCCATAATTTAAGATATAGTTTATGCGTTCGCAAATATGAGAGCTCTGTCATTGAAGTGGGTGGTGGCACGCAACAGGGTTCCGGGGCACCGGAGGCGTGGCACTGAAAGTGTTAAGCCCGATCGGCACCGGGCCGAGATTTATTTCACATCATAAATAGATCAATACAGTCCGTATTAATTAATGTTGCATTTCTTTTTCAAATGTAGCCAAGAGTAAAGACCATAACCCTATCAAAACATCAGTCAAAGTGTATATTTTCAGCCCTACATTTGTTTACCAATGATTGTAAGTGTTATTAGCAAAATGTGAGTTTATAAAAATCTCTGCGAAATTGCATTGGAAACCGAATGATTTAGACGCGCATCATGACCCAGGGCTTTCGATGGACGTCGAAATCTAATAAAACTACACCACAAAGCTCACACCAGCTGTCAAAGTGCAACTGGCTGACATGAAAAAAAAGATAATTACGTTATTTTCGTGATTATATCACACAGGTCAAACAAACCTGAACGTTATTGCCATAAAATACAGCGTATATTGTTTCTTTACCTTTTTTTGAACGTCTAGAAAAAAAAACGCGTCGCAATCTGGTGAAAAATGGCGGAGCTATGGACATTATACAAAAGTAACTGTACTTACAGTAGATTTCATTCACGGTCTTTGCTGCCCTGTAACGGGCGCCTGGTGGAAAGAGGAGATTTGGCCCGATCCATAGATCCATGACTTGGCTATAATAAGGTCATTTATAGGCCTGATATTCTAAATTCATATTTCAAATTGCATGTGTCCGGATGGCAAAATTCTGTATCTACAAAACCCCCTGTAAATCATCTGCCCTTTATTAATTTGCTTAGATTTTTAGTACACTTGATCTCAAGAAGGTGCTGAATGTGCAATGGCAATCTTTCATGTCTTTCAGATTAAGGCTGTCAAAGTTAACACGGTATTAACTCGTTAACGCCCAATTCTATTAACACCACTATTTTTTTTAACTCACGATTAATTCTTTTTTTTTTTATTTATTTATTACAGGAAAAAAAATTATTGAACATTTTCAGTTGTAGATATTGTACATTTTCCATCTTTTTTTCTTTTTTTCCCTTTCATTTCCCCTTCCCCTCCCTCATTCCCACCCCATCCCCCCCACACCGAGGTTGTTGACAAACACATCTGCAAAACATACAAACACATAGCATAGATGTTGCTGGGAAAGAAAAACAACAACAATATCAATCAGACCCATCTGCATTGTGCACACATATTTAGATAAAAAGAGATAAAGAAAAAACTAAAAACTAAAAAAAACTCTCTAACACGGATGTGGCTGTGGATATTATTATTATTATTTTTATTTTTTTACTAGACTTCACTCAGGTGTATTATTGATGCTCTCATTGATACTATGTTTGTTTCTGAAGTGTGTGCATGCGTGTGTGTGTGTGTGTGTGTGTATGTGTGAGAGAGATAGAGAGAGAGAGGGGGGGTGAGAGAGATGAGGAAGGGGCAAGAGAGAAAGAGAGCTGGGAGAGTGTGTGTGTGAGAGAGAGAGGGGGGGTGTGTGATTACTCAGCCCTTGTGTGAGTGAATGTAACATGTTCCTAACGTTTTCTTTCCCCTATTATTTCATGCACACTTTATTCATTGTTTTAAATTATTATTTTCTTTTAAGTTATTTTGTGCATCACTCTGTTTTGAATTTGATGCAAATTTGCAATGCATGAGGGTCATCCTATTGTGTTAAATGGCTGCATAAAGCAAGCATTTGTTGACTCATGTTGATAAGAGTATTAAAACTTGGAACTTGAAAAAGATCTGTTTAAGGTAGATAAAAAAAAAATAACAAAAAAATGCGATTAATTTGCGATTAATCGCGAGTTAACTATGGACAATCATGCGATTAATCAGATTAAATATTTTAATCGATTTACAGCACTAATATATATACATTTAAAAAATATATAAGTTAATTTTACTCAATTTAGTCAAGCATTAGACACTAGGAATACACAAGAACATGCAAATGGCCCTTGTAGAGGTGGAGCAATCTTCCATTTACTTGGGTATGTACTTTTAGGCGAATATTCTGAAAATATGGCTAGGGCTCAAGAGGTTAAAGGAAAACTCCAACATTTTGGGATTTTTTTTAATTTAACATCTTCCCTGGAGTTAGACAAGAAGATACATACCTTTTTCGTCTCTCTGCATGCATTAGGCTTAGGGAACGCCTGGACCGTTAGCCTAGCTTAGCTTCATCACTGGAAGTGGGTCAGACATTTACCCGAGTTCCCTACAGTCACGAAATACACACTCCAAATACAATCAAAATACAACTCCAAAACGTGTAAACATGTTGTGACCTGTGTATTTACCACGTCTCCCAGTCACACGAGTCTCCCAGTCACACAAGTCACACGAGTCTCCCAGTCACACAAGTCTCCCAGTCACACAAGTCTCCCAGTCACACATGTCTCCCAGTCACACAAGTCTCCAAGTCACACAAGTCACACAAGTCTCCCAGTCACACAAGTCTTCCAGTCACGCATGTCTCCCAGTCACACAAGTCTCCAAGTCACACAAGTCACACGAGTCTCCCAGTCACACAAGTCTCCCAGTCACACAAGTCTCCCAGTCACACAAGTCTCCAGTCACACAAGTCTCCCAGTCACACAAGTCTCCAGTCACACAAGTCTCCCAGTCACACAAGTATCCGGTCCAAATGTGTTACATTTAAACTGGCCGGATTCAGTCAAAGCTTGTGGGGCATTCGCAAGACTTCCGACAACCGGTCTATAAATCTAGGCAATGTAGTCTTATGACTAAGATTAGACTCTTATAACAGCAATGTCAAATTTGTCGTGATACATTGGCTCAAAATGCTGGCGAGTGGTAAAAGGAGATATGGACGAGATTAATGCTTTTCCACAATGAGAAAAATCTGCTGCATCTTCTGGCCAAACCGCAAAACTGGTTGCAATAGTGTGGTCCTTGAAATAAAAGCCGGTTGGCTCAGATGGCTATAGGCCACACACTCAGAATGGACCAGGACAGGATATCAAAGGTAGCATTAAGCTGGACACACACCTGGAAAGCGAATGCCTGAACGGGGGAAAGCTGCCATGTATCTTATACGCTCTACTGTATAGTCTTGCTATTGGTTCAATGGTTTCCTTTCTGGCGAGGGACCAAATTGGGAGACAGTATGTTGAAAGAACGTTATTGAATATGATGTTCTGAGTATATGGGAACACAATAGAATAAAGCTCATTTGGGTATATATATAAAAAAAAAAAGGACAAGTACCTCAAAAGCACTTACGTTACTTTCCACCCCTGATGGTTAGATACATTCTCCAGCATCCAAAAGTATCAGAATATCAGAGAGAGAGAGAGAGAGAGAGAGAGAGAGAGAGAGAGAGAGAGAGAGAGAGAGAGAGAGGCAGGTAGGGTCTTCTCTTCACCTGCCTGTAACTTTGCATCTACCTGTTTGCTATAAACCATCAGAATGAGTGAAGGGATCGCACTAAGGACTAATCAAGACATCAAAGGGGTAATAGCGGGGCAGGTAGAACATAAATTATTTTTATATGCGGACGATATCTTATTGGTATCCAGCAATCCCCAAACAGCAGCTGGGGTCATTGGAACTATTATCGAGTCCTTCTCCGAAATATCTGGATACACAATCAACTGGAGCAAGTCAGAAGCAATGCCTCTCTCTAAATGTTGTCCCCCTGCTATCAGGAGGGGCTGGCAATACAGATGGATGCCGTCAGGGTTGATATACCTAGGAATAAAGCTGATCCCAGGTCTGAAAGAGTTAATGCAAGCCAATATT
Organism: Notolepis coatsorum; assembly: GCF_963971535.1. NCBI lineage: Eukaryota > Metazoa > Chordata > Actinopteri > Aulopiformes > Paralepididae > Notolepis > Notolepis coatsorum. The sequence continues at coordinate 118,332,321 of NC_140173.1, read as the reverse complement.
GCCCCTATAATCGAACACATTAGTGCTCTGACCCAGAATTGGGCCAAGATGAATATGTCCCTCCTGGGGAAGATAAACTTAGTAAAAATGATATTGGCTCCCAAATTAAATTATATCCTATATATGCTGCCGCTGACTCTCCCGACCCAGTTACTCAAACAGTATGACAAAGTCATTAATATATATTTGTGGGGGGGCAAAAGGCCACTATTTGGTCGGGCCAAAATGTATGCAGCAAAGGAAAATGGCGGCTTATCCCTGCCTAAGCTAGACTGGTATCACTATGCGTTCTCGCTCTCCCAGCTCTCCAAATTGAATCACTCGACTGAGGAGGCACCTGCTTGGGTCAAGATAGAGGAGGAAATGGTGTATCCCTCGTCTCTGGAATCCTTTCTGACACAATCAGACAGACCTATACCTCTTAAGAACCCTCTAATGGCGTTTGCCAGGGAAACTTTCAGTCGCACAGGCTGACTGGTGATAGCCCATATCTGACTACAAGAGCCTCTATATGGTATAATAAAAAACTGAAGATTGGTAAGAAATCAGTCATATGGGACGACTGGATTAAAAGGGGGATACATGTACTAGGTGATATAGCCGGGGAAGATGGGGTTTTACCTTTTGAGGATATTAAAGAGGATTTTGGTATAGATAATAAAAACTTCTATAAATTCCTACAGATTAGACATTGTATATCGTCATCAATGGGAGGGCCAAAGTGTGGCCCGATTACTGCAATTCAAGAAATATTTTATAAAGGATGGCGTAGGAAAGGCGGTGCGTCAAGATTCTATGATGTTATAAGAGAATACAATGCACCCAAGTTGGCGGGTCTGAGGCTGAGCTGGGAGAACGATGTACGTGAGGATATCACTGAGGAAATGTGGGAGAAGCTGGTGTCCAAATGGGGTAAATTCTCTCGGGAGGCGCAATCACAACTTATTTTTTACAAAGTGTTGAACAGAAGCTATTGGACGCCTAGTAAACTGGCCAGACTGAAATTAAGGGACAGTGACATCTGCTGGAGATGTGAGAAGGAGACAGGCACTTTACTGCACATGCTGTACGAATGTGAGAAGGTCCGGAAAATGTGGGATCAAATTGTGAGGTTCCTAAGTAAGGTTCTGAATGTGAAGATAAATAACGCCCCAATGGCATGTGTTTTGGGTATAGTACCGAAAGGGATTAAACTGCCTAAATACCGGGGAATGTGGTATAGAATGGCCATGATATCAGGATGTAGAATTGCATTACGACATTGGAAATCACCTGTTGATATTACTTTTAAAGAATGGATGGAACTAATGTTCCGGACAGCATCATATGAAAGGGTGACATATAGAGTCGCAGGAAGAGAGGATATCTTCGCTGAGGTATGGGACAGTTTTCTACACCTGACTGAACGGTCTGGGGATGAATGATTAAGGTGGGGTTTCAGTATTATCAATGATGAAGGTGAAAAATGGGATCTGACCTGATGGTACCTATACTTTATATTGTATTATATATGTATATGCATTAACGTATATGCATCTTGGTTATATATGCACATATAGTAATGTTTTTTTTTGTAAGTATTTTTTATAATTTCCATGTCTGTTTTTGGTATGTCTGTATAAGTCTTTTGTATGTTTTATATGTCTATACGAAAAAGAAAAAAAAACAAATCTTGGAATTTGCATATTATGCTGTTGAAATATATCTTTGAATATTTGTAAGATTTGTGCAAAAATATCAAAAAAAAAAAAAAAAAAATTAGTGAAGGGTACAATACGTAGCCATAGTAGGGGAGTAACCACTCAATCCACTCAGTTGATTTAATTCCAAAATCATAGGTTGATGCATTATAAAATCTTGCATTCTCACAATGGATTTGATTTGATCAATTTGCTTTGGTTAATTTGAGACTTTTCAGAAGTGTAATAGGTATAAAAGGCGTGATGGGACTATGCACTTGAAACTATGGATGTAACGGTACACAAAAACCACGGTTCGGTGTATTCTGTACTGTACTGTTCCATGTGTCTTTTATGTTTTTTGTGGTGTATTGTCGCAGCTACCACCTGCACCGTGCTTGAATTCCACCAGCCGTGTGGCAATAAAAGGAACTTGAACTTGAAGGTTCGGTACGGGTTTTCGGTACAGTGGGGGAAAGTTTGGCTTTCCATGTTCCACTCAGGGGTGATGTAGTGTGCAGTAACTATTTGTACTTGTAGGGCTGTCAACGAATATTCTATATTGAAATTAATAATCGACTTGTAAAAAAAAAAATATATATATATATATATATATATTAGATTGTGAAAAGAACAGCCCCTGGTGGGCGGTCGTTAGTGGTTAACATACCGTTGTATTCGTTCGGTACACTACACAGCCGTTCGGTACGGTACGGTACACACTGAAACGGTTCGGTTCGTTACAGATACGTGTACCTTTACACTATCTTAACCCTACTTGAAACCCAAGTAATTACCGGTAGCTCACAGCCTTGTATTGATAAATAAATTAAATAGATAAATGTACATAACAATTTGATTGATATCAATGATCAGTTTTACAGAATTCCCACATTCATAACAATGCATCCTGATGTATCGATTAGTATTTACACCTCTGCTACATAGAGCTCCATTGTTTTTACCCCCCCCCCCCCCCCACCCACCTCTCTGTCCTATGGGAGTTTATTTATGGAAATAGATTCGTGCAGGAGGAGGAGAAAGCCTTTTTGGCTCATGACTACAGTAGAAACCTGTCTGTCTGTCTGAGTCATTCAATCTATTGTCAACCTCATTTCACACAAAGTGGATCCAACACAGTATTCAAATAACACACAACGGGTGCATTGTGTTGGGAAGAGAAGCAGCCTGAAACTGCTGCCAAGATACTCCAGGGGGGAGGGGGCTGATGGGTCCTGAGGTGTGAGTACACACTAGATACTCCAGGGGGGGGGGGGGGCTGATGGGTCCTGAGGTGTGAGTACACACTAGATACTCCAGGGGGGGGGGGGGCTGATGGGCCATGAGGTGTGAGTACACACTAGATACTCCGGGGGGGGGGGGGGGGGGGATGATGGGTCCTGAGGTGTGAGTACACACTAGATACTCCGGGGGGGGGGGGGGGGGGGGGGGCTGATGGGTCCTGAGGTGTGAGTACACACTAGATACTCCGGGGGGTGGGGGCTGATGGGTCCTGAGGTGTGAGTACACACTAGATACTCCAGGGGGGGGGGGGCTGATGGGTCCTGAGGTGTGAGTACACACTAGATACTCCAGGGGGGGGGGGGGGCTGATGGGTCCTGAGGTGTGAGTACACACTAGATACTCCGGGGGGGGGGGGGGGGGGGGGGGGCTGATGGGTCCTGAGGTGTGAGTACACACTAGATACTCCGGGGGGTGGGGGGGGGGGGCTGATGGGTCCTGAGGTGTGAGTACACACTAGATACTCCAGGGGAGGGGGGGGGTCTGATGGGTCCTGAGGTGTGAGTACACACTAGATACTCAAGGGGGGGGGATCTGATGGGTCCTGAGGTGTGAGTACACACTAGATACTCCAGGGGGGGGGGGGGGGGGGCTGATGGGTCCTGAGGTGTGAGTACACACTAGATACTCAAGGGGGGGGATCTGATGGGTCCTGAGGTGTGAGTACACACTAGATACTCAAGGGGGGGGGGGGGGGGGGGGGGCTGATGGGTCCTGAGGTGTGAGTACACACTAGATACTCCAGGGGGGGGGGGGCTGATGGGTCCTGAGGTGTGAGTACACACTAGATACTCCAGGGGGGGGCTGATGGGCCCTGAGGTGTGAGTACACACTAGATACTCCAGGGGGGGGCTGATGGGCCCTGAGGTGTGAGTACACACTAGATCAGGGGTGCCCAACCTTTTTTGAACCAAGATCTACTTTTTAATTTACCACCTAGCCGAGAGCTACCAGCCAAAATTTGACCTACTCTCGGCTAGTATCAGTGGCGAATCCTCATGGAAGCCAACGGAAGCCAGGCCTCCCTTTACAAATATTAATTAATATCAAATATGAAATATGAAAAAAAAAAATATATATATATATAGTTTACAATAATAATAAAAAATCATTATTTTTCATCTGGGTTATAATTTTAGATACTCAAGGGGGGGGGATCTGATGGGTCCTGAGGTGTGAGTACACACTAGATACTCCAGGGGGGGGGGGGGCTGATGGGTCCTGAGGTGTGAGTACACACTAGATACTCAAGGGGGGGGATCTGATGGGTCCTGAGGTGTGAGTACACACTAGATACTCAAGGGGGGGGGGGGGCTGATGGGCCCTGAGGTGTGAGTACACACTAGATACTCCAGGGGGGGCTGATGGGTCCTGAGGTGTGAGTACACACTAGATACTCCAGGGGGGGCTGATGGGTCCTGAGGTGTGAGTACACACTAGATACTCCAGGGGGGGGGGGGGCTGATGGGTCCTGAGGTGTGAGTACACACTAGATACTCCAGGGGGGGCTGATGGGTCCTGAGGTGTGAGTACACACTACACACTAGACGGCTCCTATCCCTCATATCAAGAAAACATAATTTCAGTCATTTTCTCATCCGATTTTGGCAAAGACAAAAGTCTGCAGTCAAACTAAAAAACCGCAGCATCACTACTGGCTGTCAGCAGGGGATATTAGCCAAATTAATTTACTCTTCATCGTGAAAGCGAAACCAATTAATCATCTAATGATATGAACAGTGAATCAGTGGGGGGGGGGAGCTGCAAGCACAGATACACGAACAAGTATTTCCTGTGTGGGCTTGATTTAATTTTTTCTTTATATATATATTTTTAACGAACTCAATAGTGAAGTTTTAAAAAGGTAGTTTTGGGTTGCAGAGGGGTTTCGTCATCCAAGGCGAACCACAGGAGAGAGTCAGAGGATCCGTCTGCTAAAAATAAGCCCCGCATCCTGTTAATAATTCAGCACGCTGCTCTTACTCAGCAGTAATTAAATATAAAAGTCTGTAAGGTTGATTGGGTCAGTAACAAAGGAGGATCTGCCTACACCCTACCCTGCTTCTATGGGGAAATACAACTCACGGATGGAGGCAAAGGCAGGGGGTGGGGGGGTGCGCGAGTCAACGAGAGAGAGGGGAGCAAGGGGTGAGAAAATCAATAAATTCAAAGCAAAATAGAGAAAGAGGAAAAACACAGCAGGTTGTTGAATGTGGGGCCAGAGGATAGAGACCACCAGAAAGAAATGGAAGCTGGTGCTCTCTCCACTCCATCTATGGGGACTTCCCATTTACTTTCAGCTGCTTAATGCTCCCCTCAGTGAATTATGGGTTTTTGTGAAATGTATTTAGTGGGTTTTGTCAGAATGTATATTATGTGTGCTTGCGCGCGTGTGTGTTTTTCCTTTCTTTCACAGGACATTGTATGAGTTACAGCCGCGCCCTGGAAGTTATCTGTCACTGTTGACACGGCAGTTTGGTTGCTTTCCTGACGTGAAACACCAGATTGCCCTGTGAGCACGCTCGCTTGATTTACAGACCATCGACAGCCGGGCCGGATTAACGACCGGGCCGTCCGGGCCGCGGCCCGTGGGCCTCTAGTGACGAGGGGCCTCCAAAAAATAAATAAATAAAAAAATATATATATTTTTTGGATGCCCCTCGTCACTAGAGGCCCCAACATTTTTTTTTTAACTTTAATTTTTTATCTTTTTGGAGGCCCCTCGTCACTAGAGGCCTTTTGGAGGCCCCTCATCACAAGAGGCCCCACATTATTTTTTTTTTTTTTGGAGGCCCCTCGTCACTCGAGGCCTTTTGGAGGCCCCTCGTCACTAGAGGCCCCAAATATTTGTTTATTTTTTTAATGTACTATATACCTGTATGTCATGTATGTCCCTATGCCATAAATGTCATGATGTCATATATGTTGTGCATGTCATACATGTCACTATGAATTGAAAATGGGGGACCCTGATGTAAACAAGACGAAAGTCTTTCTCTGGTCTGCATCCCCTTAACAATTGTGTGTATTGAGCCGTACTGTATTGTACCCATTCTGCAATCTGTTAAATATAATTTTCATTAATTCATTCATTCACAGACAGTAACACAGGACAAAAACACATTTCAACCCCCTCCCTTCCCTAATTATAATTTAAATTGACATTCACGTAAAAGTAAGCTTACTATTCTAACATTATATTCTTGTCTCCAAAGTGTGTGCATGTTTTTTTTCTTCCTGAGGATGGCGCCATCCCCCCATCTAAACATGATGTGTTTCTTTTCTCTTCTTGATTGATTGATTGAAAACTTTATTAACAGATTGCAGAATGGGTACAGTACAGTACAGTACAGCTCAATAATTGTTAAGGGGATACAGACCAGAGAAAGACTTTCGTCTTGTTTACATCAGGGTCCCCCATTTTCAATTCATCATAACATATATGACATACATGACATACAGATAGACAGTACTGCTACATCTATACATTTATGACATACCAGATTTGTACTGTTTGTGATACGAAAAGAGTCCAGAAAAGAGAGTATATACATTTGACGTAGAAACTGTACATTGGAGGAGGTTGGGTAGGTGGGGTTGGGGGGGACTGTACATTGGAGGTGGTTGGGTGGGGGGGGGTGGGGGACACTGTATAACTGTACATTGGAATATTGACAAAACCATACTTGGTCATTTACTGTACATTGGAGGGGGTTGTGTTAGGACATTTACAGGGGCCAGTTTCGAATTGCAGTCTCCCGTAGGTGTTCTTTGAGAGTGGTTTTGAAAGTGGGTAGTGATTCACATTCCTTTACAGCTTTGGGTAGGGCGTTCCACATTGATGTGGCATAATTGCGAAACGTGTTTAGTCCCTTGTTTGAGCCGAATCTGGGTTTAACATGATTTGTGGAGCTCCCTCTGCATGGTGTTGTGGTCGTGTTATTCACTGACCTTTGGGAGGTATTTTGACATGTGCATGGGTACCTTGGTCGTGTAGTGTATCTTGTAGACCAGGCCCATTGCAGGGGTGATCAAAGTCCTTTTAGCTTGGCCCTCAGAGCCCACCACTTCTAAATATTCTATATATTTTTTAAAGTGACATAAAAACGCCACTGTGCGCACGTGTATGTATGTGTGGGGGGGGCCTCCACAAGAATCTGGCCCAGGGGCCTCTGAAGTCTTAATCTGGCCTTGCCGACAGCATTCCAAAATCCTGCCCGGGAATATTTTTTTTTTACACATTATTTCTCAGAGTCCCGAGAGGACGAAGGAGCCAAGTTCAACTCACTTCATCTTCCTCTCCCTCATTTTCATGCCTTCTCTCTCGCCCCCAGTAGACACAACGTGCCCTACTTACGGCTGAATGAAAGAAAAACATGCTTCTTTGTTTTTATTACAGTACCAGTAAAAAGTTTGGACACACCTTCTCATTCAATGGTTTTCCTTAATTTATATAATTCAATAATAATAATTTTCTACATTGTAAATTAATACTGAAGACATCAAAACTATGAAAGAACACATATGGAATTGTGTAGTAAACAAAAAAAGTGTTAAACAAACCAGAATATGTTTTATATTTTATATTCTTCAAAGTAGCCACCTCTCGCTTTGATGACAGCTTTGCACACTCTTGGCATTCTCTGAATCAGCTTCATGAGGTAGTGATGTCACGCAGAGTGGAGGTGATGTCACACAAAGGGAGCCCCCCCCCCCCCCCCCCCCCGAAAGAGATTTGAAGCAGAACGGACACTAAACCGACTTAACACGGACGCTGATGTCTACACACCTAACACGCCTGCGGAGAGGGTAGGGATAACATCGGTGTCTATTTTCCCGGCATGGGGGATGGCAGACACAGATCAAAGATTCTGTGATTGTGCACGTTTGTTCTAGAGTCAACATAATGCCTCTATATAGTGCCCAATAGGGCTGCAACAATTAGTCGACGACGTCGATCATAAAAACTCGTCAACGCCGAATTTTTGCATCGATGCGTCGTATTAAAATCTTTTATTTTATTTTTATATATACTTTTTTTTTCTGCACTACCTATCTTTGTGAAAGTGGCTTCTCAGCTCTGGTCCAGCTGAAGACAAAGCAGAGGAACAGATTGGACATTGAGCATGACCTCAGAGTTGCTTTGTCTACCATCACCCCAGACTTTGAGACTCTTGTCAGGAGCAAACAACATCCCCAGTTATCCCATTAGTTCCCTGGGATGTTAAGCTAAGAAGTCTGCTAAGAAGGATATATTATTTATTATTATTATTATTATTATTTCTATTTCATTGTGTTTTTTTTAGCCCTAGTTGCACTTTTGTTGCAACCCCAGTTATCCCATTAGTTCCCCCAAACTTACTGTCGGTCTGTTATGTTAAGCTAAGAAGTCTGCTAAGAGCCCGGAAAAGGAGCCGCGCCCACAGGAAGCAGAGATGGAGGGTGTGACAGAAATAATCGTTAGATTAGTCGACTAATCGAAAAAATTATCGACAGATTAGTCGACTACCAAAATAATCGTTAGTTGCAGCCCTAGTGCCCAAATATAGTCAGGTCCATATATAAATATTTGGACATTGACACAATTTTGTCTCTGTACATCACCACAATGGACTCGAAATGAAACTATCAAAATGCGTGCAGATGTTCAGCTTTAATCTGAGGGTGTTTACACCCAAATCACATGAACAGCTGCTTTTGTCAGCAGTCACATCATCAATAAATACAAGGGAACTAGTTCCATTGGCAGCCATACATGCCCACGCCACTACCACCACCATGCTTCACTGATGAGGTGGTATGCTTTGGATCAAGAGCAATTCCTTTCCTTCTCCTTACTCTTCTCTTCCCACCATTCTGGTACAAGTTGATCTTTGTCTCATCTGTCCATATGATGTTGTTCCAGAACTGTACAGGCATTTATAGATATTTGTTGGCAAAGTATAATCTGATCTTCCTGTTTTTGAGGCTCACCAATGGTTTACATCTTGTGGTGAATCCTCTGTATTCACTTTGACACAGATACGCCTACCTTCTGGAAAGTGTCCTTAATCTTGCCAACTGTTGTGAAGGTTTTTTTCTTCATCAGGGAAAGTATTCTTCTGTCATTCACCACAGTTATTTTCCGTTGTCTTCCGGGTCTTTTGGTGTTGCTGAGCTCACCATTGCATCCTTTCTTTTTAAGAATGTACCAAATTTGGCCACACCTAATCTCTCTGATGGGTTTGTTTAGATTTTTGGCTCTTTGGACCTCATATTGAGAGTTGACAGCAACAGATTCCAAATGCAAATACCCAGTGGCGATTCTATGGATTTTTTAGCAGGGGGGCATTTTTTTTATAGCTACGTATGACCGGTAAGTATAAAGGAAGTTGGGTTTATCTAGATAGGTAGACTAAGTGTAGCAGATAAGGTATAAAGGTAAGTATATTAGGTTACATTATTTTACCAATAGCAGACCAGACAACTCTTTTCAGCCATTGGGGTTCATAGAAAATATTTTATTGGCACCACTGTCAAGTCAAGTCAAGAGTTTTAATTGTCACGGCATACAGGTATACAATGAAATGCGGGTGGTCTTGCCCGCAACGATGTGCAATACAGTGGTACATATAATAGAATCAAAAGAAGAAAACAACATTGTGCAGTAACAGGTAGCAGGTAACATGGAGTGACATCTCGGTATCTGTACATAGTTATTTACAGAGCATGTGTGACATGCTAGTTAGCTTTGGTAGTGCAATACACTGTTCCTGTTATTCTAATTTAAAGTGTCCTTTCCTTTGGCCATAAGTGTGCGTGTGTGCGACATGAGTGTGTGCCCGCTCATGTTAAAGTGTTAAGTGGCTGCTCGTGTGTGAGCGTGCACAGTGTGCGTGTCGTGTGTGTGTTCATGTGTGCTTGTGTGTGGACAGTTCAATGTTCTGAGCACTCAATGTTCATTGTTCAGGGCTCTGATGGCCTGGGGGAAGAAGCTGAGCCTAAGCCGCTCTGTCCTAGTAGCTGGGGTTCGCAGGCGTCTGCCTGACCTCAGCAGCTGAAACAGGCTGTTATTGGGGTGGTGAGGGTCTTTCATTATCCTGCAGGCTCTGGATTTGCACCTCTTGTTGTATAGAACCTGCAGGGGGGGTAGTGCAATACCCGTGGTACGCTCGGCTGAGCGCACCACTTTCTGTAGGGCCTTCTTGTCCTGTGCCGTGCTGTTTCCATACCAGGCAGTGATGTTTCCGGTCAGGATGCTCTCTACAGCTCCTGAGTAGAAGGACTGGAGTATCTTCCCCGATACTCTGAACTTCCTTAACTGTCTCAGGTGGTAGAGACGCTGTTTCGCCTTCTTTACTACTGTGTCTATGTGTGTTGACCATGTCAGGTCCTCTGAGATGTGGACCCCCAGGTACTTGAAGCTGCTCACCCTGTCCACGGTAGCCCCGTTTATCATCAGTGGTGTGTGTGTCTCCTGCTGTCCTCTCCTATAATCCACGATCAGTTCCTTGGTTTTGCCAATGTTCAGGAGCAGGCTGTTGTCCTGGCACCAGCGTTCCAGTACCTCAACCTCCTCCCGGTAGGCCTTCTCGTCGTTGTCCGAGATCAGCCCCACCACCACCGTGTCATCTGCGAACTTCACTATGGAGTTGGAGCTGAACTTGGCCACACAGTCGTGTGTGTAGAGTGAGTACAGCAGGGGGCTCAGAACACAGCCCTGGGGGGACCCGATGCTCAGGGTGATGGTGTTGGAGGTCTGACCCCCCACCCTGACCGCCTGGGGTCTTTCGCTCAGAAAGTCCAGTACCCAGGCGCTCAGGGCGGAGCTCAGACCTAGCTCGATCAGCTTGTCCACCAGTCTGGTGGGGACTATGGTGTTGAACGCTGAGCTGTAGTCAATGAACAACAGTCTCACATAGCCCCCCTTCTGATGGTCAAGGTGCGAGAGGGTGCTGTGCAGTACCTGGGAGACCGCGTCGTCGGTGGACCTGTTTGTCCTGTATGCAAATTGCATAGGGTCCATATCACTGGGGAGGGAGGCACAAATGTGGTCCTTGACCAGCCTCTCGAAACATTTCATGACCACAGAGGTGAGTGCCACCGGTCTGTAGTCATTTGGACATGCTGGGGAGGGTTTCTTCGGCACAGGGATGATGGTAGACATCTTGAAGCAGGCAGGGACCACTGACTCCGCCAGTGATTGATTAAATATGGCGGTGAACACAGGGGCCAGCTGGTTGGCACAGGTCTTGAGTATACGTCCTGTTATGCCATCTGGGCCAGCAGCCTTCCTGGTGTTCACCTGCATAAATGCTCTTCTCACACTGTGTTCCGACAACGAGAGAGCGTCGCCCCCCCCTCGCGGTTGCCCCCTCCCCTCCACAACAGCCGGCGCGCCAGTGACGTCACTAGCCGGAGAGCCAGCAGCGCCACTGTCTACACCAAACCGAGCGTAGAAGGTGTTGAGCTTGTCCGCGAGGGAGGCGTCGTCGCTCCCCATTGAGGGGGCGCTGACTTTATAGTCAGTTATTGTCTTCAGTCCCTGCCATAATCCTCTTGTGTCGTTTTGTGCCATTTGTGTCTCCAGTTTATCAGCATATGTCCTCTTAGCAAGTTTGACAGCTTTGCGTAGAGTATAGACTGAAGCCTTATACTCCTCCATGTTTCCTGACTCTCTACCCAGGTTGTAGGCGGTGGTACGAGAGTTCAGAGCTGCTCTAATAGTGCTATCCACCCACGGTTTCTGGTTTGGGAAAATCCGCACCGTTTTCCTGAGGACAATACCATCAGCTATTGTTGTTATGTAGCACACCACTGTGTCTGCTAGTTCACTGACGTCACTGGCGCTTCCTATGAACATATCCCAATCCGTGTCTGCAAGCACGTCCTTGAGCGTGGCCTCTGATTCGTCGGTCCACTTCTTTGCCTCACGTGACACGACGGCGTCACGTGATCTCTGTTGATATGCCGGAAATAGCAAGATGGAGTCATGATCGCTCGAGCTTGTGGACCCCGTTAATGGCGGAGCGGCTACTGCCTTGTAACCCGCTTTGAACGGGGAATAGCAGTGGTCGAGTGTGTTCTTCCCTCTGGTGGAGCAAGCGATGTGCTGGAAAAAGGACGGCATCACTTTCTTCAGGTTGGCCTGGTTGAAATCGCCGGCCACTACCATCGCTGCGTCTGGGTGTTTGATCTGGTGTCTGTTGAGATGATCGTGTAGTTCGCCCAGCGCTTTGCCCGTATTCGCGTGTGGGGGAATATACACGGCAGTCATGACGACTGCTGTGAACTCCCTCGGGAGGTGAAACGGACGACATAGGATAGAAAGATGTTCCAAGTCCGGCGAACACGAGTTTGAGAGGACCTGCACCCCCTCGGGATTAACCCAGGAATTGTTCGTGATGAGGCAGACTCCGCCGCCGATGGTCTTTCCTGAGCCAGCGTTGCGATCTGCACGTAAGACTGTGAAGGCATCCGAGGGAGAGACGCTTTTGTCTGGGGTCGTCGACGTGAGCCATGTCTCTGTGAGACATATAATGTTGATGTCTCTCATCTCCCGTTGGAACCGGACCCTCGCTCTCAGATCATCCATCCTACCCTCCAACGAACGGGCATTCGCCAGAAAGATTGCTGGGCGGTAAGCAGCTCTTTTTAGTCTCAATCTGATACCTCCTCGTCTCCCTCTGTGTCTCCTCCTGCCGTCGCCTTTGTTCTTTTCTTTGCCGCCATTCTCCCGTCTGATTTCTGCTGGCCATTCTAGGTCAAAAGTGTCTCCAAACTCCTCTTTGAGCCCGGGGTTCAGGTCCATAAGTGTCTGACGGTCGTATGACGTACCCGCCAGTGTTGCTTTAAATAAAAAAGTAGCAAAAACAAACATAATAGCTAAAAGTGAGTACATCGTTGCGGAGCTAAAACCAGAGGCGTCTGACCAGGGTCGCGTCCTCTGCTGTACAAGTCTAATTTTTTTTTCACATGAAAGACACAACAACACAATAATAATAATAATAATAATACATAAGACATCACAGGACATTAACTTATTACAATAATGACAAGACAATAAAGATAAAATAGAATAAATAAATAAAAACAGAATATAAAAATGAAATTATATTGCCAGACATTACAAAAGACATTCCGAATTACAACAATAATTGTTCACCCAAGGGCTGTCTAACCAACCTAAAACATGTTAGCCATTGTAGTGCTGTACAAGTATTTTATCACTCAATAAATTAAATTAATAATAAACTCAATTAATTGTATCACTCTATCAAGTTGCCCCATGGGCAAGTATTTGCATGTGAGTGAAAGGTACATGCATCGTTTCAAATATTCAGAAAACAAATTTCCCGCAAACCAACACACACATTTCAAAACATGAGTGCACATAAGAGATAAGACAGTCTCTCTCTCTCACACAAACACACTCGCGCACACACACACTGAGTAGCCTATACCGTGCACTCTAAATGTCCAAACCCCCCCTTCCCCCCGCCCACCCCCTCCCAATGTACAGTTTCCTCCCCATCATTATGTATATATTTTCTGTTAGGATCTCTGTTTAACATTACTGTATATTTGCATATCTTGTATGTCACAAATGTAACAGTACTGTATACCTGTATGTCATAAATGTCATGATATATATCTGTAGGTTGTGTATGTCATAAATGTCACTATGAATTGAAAATGGGGGACCCTGATGTAAACAAGACAAACGTCTTTCTCTGGTCTGCATCCCCTTAACAATTGTGTGTATTGAGCCGTACTGTATTGTACCCATTCTGCAATCTGTTAATAAAGTTTTCAATCAATTCAATCAACCGTGTCAGAGCATCGGCAAAACTAAACCACAAGTGACAAGCCTACGCATATTTAAGTAGGTACGGTACTGTTGCGGCAGTAGACTGTCATAGACAGGTAGTGCCAAGGGGCTGAGTGGAGGAGTTCAAACAATTGACGTGCACTGTGAAATAACTCCGTTCCACGGAAATACTTTTGAGGCTTTTATTCTTTCGCTTCATGAGACAAACAAAATACCCTTATTTAACATACACTAATATACTGATACTGATGCGTTCTTGCGTGCTTGTGTGCTTTCAGTATTGCGTGTGGCACAACCGGTCCCCAATGGACAAACACGCTCACGTTCGTAGAATTTTTCTTTTTAAAACTTTGACCAGTCAGCTGGTTCTTTTTAGCGTTTATCGCTTTTTCTGGTCAAGCATGACCAACAGAAACAGGTTGAATAGGTTATAGATCGGGGGAAAGACACTCTGAGAAAATACGGCGAGTCCGGGAGTCGAACTCGTGTACCCCAGATCCGTGACGCGCACGGTTGTCCCCGACGCCGAAATAGCGCCGAGATAACCCCAGTTATCCCATTAGTTCCCCCAAACTTACTGTCGGTCTGTTATGTTAAGCTAAGAAGTCTGCTAAGAGCCCGGAAAAGGATCCGCGCCCACAGGAAGCAGAGATGGAGGGTGTGACAGAAATAATCGTTAGATTAGTCGACTAATCGAAAAAATTATCGACAGATTAGTCGACTACCAAAATAATCGTTAGTTGCAGCCCTAGTGCCCAAATATAGTCAGGTCCATATATAAATATTTGGACATTGACACAATTTTGTCTCTGTACATCACCACAATGGACTCGAAATGAAACTATCAAAATGCGTGCAGATGTTCAGCTTTAATCTGAGGGTGTTTACACCCAAATCACATGAACAGCTGCTTTTGTCAGCAGTCACATCATCAATAAATACAAGGGAACTAGTTCCATTGGCAGCCATACATGCCCACGCCACTACCACCACCATGCTTCACTGATGAGGTGGTATGCTTTGGATCAAGAGCAATTCCTTTCCTTCTCCTTACTCTTCTCTTCCCACCATTCTGGTACAAGTTGATCTTTGTCTCATCTGTCCATATGATGTTGTTCCAGAACTGTACAGGCATTTATAGATATTTGTTGGCAAAGTATAATCTGATCTTCCTGTTTTTGAGGCTCACCAATGGTTTACATCTTGTGGTGAATCCTCTGTATTCACTTTGACACAGATACGCCTACCTTCTGGAAAGTGTCCTTAATCTTGCCAACTGTTGTGAAGGTTTTTTTCTTCATCAGGGAAAGTATTCTTCTGTCATTCACCACAGTTATTTTCCGTTGTCTTCCGGGTCTTTTGGTGTTGCTGAGCTCACCATTGCATCCTTTCTTTTTAAGAATGTACCAAATTTGGCCACACCTAATCTCTCTGATGGGTTTGTTTAGATTTTTGGCTCTTTGGACCTCATATTGAGAGTTGACAGCAACAGATTCCAAATGCAAATACCCAGTGGCGATTCTATGGATTTTTTAGCAGGGGGGCATTTTTTTTATAGCTACGTATGACCGGTAAGTATAAAGGAAGTTGGGTTTATCTAGATAGGTAGACTAAGTGTAGCAGATAAGGTATAAAGGTAAGTATATTAGGTTACATTATTTTACCAATAGCAGACCAGACAACTCTTTTCAGCCATTGGGGTTCATAGAAAATATTTTATTGGCACCACTGTCAAGTCAAGTCAAGAGTTTTAATTGTCACGGCATACAGGTATACAATGAAATGCGGGTGGTCTTGCCCGCAACGATGTGCAATACAGTGGTACATATAATAGAATCAAAAGAAGAAAACAACATTGTGCAGTAACAGGTAGCAGGTAACATGGAGTGACATCTCGGTATCTGTACATAGTTATTTACAGAGCATGTGTGACATGCTAGTTAGCTTTGGTAGTGCAATACACTGTTCCTGTTATTCTAATTTAAAGTGTCCTTTCCTTTGGCCATAAGTGTGCGTGTGTGCGACATGAGTGTGTGCCCGCTCATGTTAAAGTGTTAAGTGGCTGCTCGTGTGTGAGCGTGCACAGTGTGCGTGTCGTGTGTGTGTTCATGTGTGCTTGTGTGTGGACAGTTCAATGTTCTGAGCACTCAATGTTCATTGTTCAGGGCTCTGATGGCCTGGGGGAAGAAGCTGAGCCTAAGCCGCTCTGTCCTAGTAGCTGGGGTTCGCAGGCGTCTGCCTGACCTCAGCAGCTGAAACAGGCTGTTATTGGGGTGGTGAGGGTCTTTCATTATCCTGCAGGCTCTGGATTTGCACCTCTTGTTGTATAGAACCTGCAGGGGGGGTAGTGCAATACCCGTGGTACGCTCGGCTGAGCGCACCACTTTCTGTAGGGCCTTCTTGTCCTGTGCCGTGCTGTTTCCATACCAGGCAGTGATGTTTCCGGTCAGGATGCTCTCTACAGCTCCTGAGTAGAAGGACTGGAGTATCTTCCCCGATACTCTGAACTTCCTTAACTGTCTCAGGTGGTAGAGACGCTGTTTCGCCTTCTTTACTACTGTGTCTATGTGTGTTGACCATGTCAGGTCCTCTGAGATGTGGACCCCCAGGTACTTGAAGCTGCTCACCCTGTCCACGGTAGCCCCGTTTATCATCAGTGGTGTGTGTGTCTCCTGCTGTCCTCTCCTATAATCCACGATCAGTTCCTTGGTTTTGCCAATGTTCAGGAGCAGGCTGTTGTCCTGGCACCAGCGTTCCAGTACCTCAACCTCCTCCCGGTAGGCCTTCTCGTCGTTGTCCGAGATCAGCCCCACCACCACCGTGTCATCTGCGAACTTCACTATGGAGTTGGAGCTGAACTTGGCCACACAGTCGTGTGTGTAGAGTGAGTACAGCAGGGGGCTCAGAACACAGCCCTGGGGGGACCCGATGCTCAGGGTGATGGTGTTGGAGGTCTGACCCCCCACCCTGACCGACTGGGGTCTTTCGCTCAGAAAGTCCAGTACCCAGGCGCTCAGGGCGGAGCTCAGACCTAGCTCGATCAGCTTGTCCACCAGTCTGGTGGGGACTATGGTGTTGAACGCTGAGCTGTAGTCAATGAACAACAGTCTCACATAGCCCCCCTTCTGATGGTCAAGGTGCGAGAGGGTGCTGTGCAGTACCTGGGAGACCGCGTCGTCGGTGGACCTGTTTGTCCTGTATGCAAATTGCATAGGGTCCATATCACTGGGGAGGGAGGCACAAATGTGGTCCTTGACCAGCCTCTCGAAACATTTCATGACCACAGAGGTGAGTGCCACCGGTCTGTAGTCATTTGGACATGCTGGGGAGGGTTTCTTCGGCACAGGGATGATGGTAGACATCTTGAAGCAGGCAGGGACCACTGACTCCGCCAGTGATTGATTAAATATGGCGGTGAACACAGGGGCCAGCTGGTTGGCACAGGTCTTGAGTATACGTCCTGTTATGCCATCTGGGCCAGCAGCCTTCCTGGTGTTCACCTGCATAAATGCTCTTCTCACACTGTGTTCCGACAACGAGAGAGCGTCGCCCCCCCCTCGCGGTTGCCCCCTCCCCTCCACAACAGCCGGCGCGCCAGTGACGTCACTAGCCGGAGAGCCAGCAGCGCCACTGTCTACACCAAACCGAGCGTAGAAGGTGTTGAGCTTGTCCGCGAGGGAGGCGTCGTCGCTCCCCATTGAGGGGGCGCTGACTTTATAGTCAGTTATTGTCTTCAGTCCCTGCCATAATCCTCTTGTGTCGTTTTGTGCCATTTGTGTCTCCAGTTTATCAGCATATGTCCTCTTAGCAAGTTTGACAGCTTTGCGTAGAGTATAGACTGAAGCCTTATACTCCTCCATGTTTCCTGACTCTCTACCCAGGTTGTAGGCGGTGGTACGAGAGTTCAGAGCTGCTCTAATAGTGCTATCCACCCACGGTTTCTGGTTTGGGAAAATCCGCACCGTTTTCCTGAGGACAATACCATCAGCTATTGTTGTTATGTAGCACACCACTGTGTCTGCTAGTTCACTGACGTCACTGGCGCTTCCTATGAACATATCCCAATCCGTGTCTGCAAGCACGTCCTTGAGCGTGGCCTCTGATTCGTCGGTCCACTTCTTTGCCTCACGTGACACGACGGCGTCACGTGATCTCTGTTGATATGCCGGAAATAGCAAGATGGAGTCATGATCGCTCGAGCTTGTGGACCCCGTTAATGGCGGAGCGGCTACTGCCTTGTAACCCGCTTTGAACGGGGAATAGCAGTGGTCGAGTGTGTTCTTCCCTCTGGTGGAGCAAGCGATGTGCTGGAAAAAGGACGGCATCACTTTCTTCAGGTTGGCCTGGTTGAAATCGCCGGCCACTACCATCGCTGCGTCTGGGTGTTTGATCTGGTGTCTGTTGAGATGATCGTGTAGTTCGCCCAGCGCTTTGCCCGTATTCGCGTGTGGGGGAATATACACGGCAGTCATGACGACTGCTGTGAACTCCCTCGGGAGGTGAAACGGACGACATAGGATAGAAAGATGTTCCAAGTCCGGCGAACACGAGTTTGAGAGGACCTGCACCCCCTCGGGATTAACCCAGGAATTGTTCGTGATGAGGCAGACTCCGCCGCCGATGGTCTTTCCTGAGCCAGCGTTGCGATCTGCACGTAAGACTGTGAAGGCATCCGAGGGAGAGACGCTTTTGTCTGGGGTCGTCGACGTGAGCCATGTCTCTGTGAGACATATAATGTTGATGTCTCTCATCTCCCGTTGGAACCGGACCCTCGCTCTCAGATCATCCATCCTACCCTCCAACGAACGGGCATTCGCCAGAAAGATTGCTGGGCGGTAAGCAGCTCTTTTTAGTCTCAATCTGATACCTCCTCGTCTCCCTCTGTGTCTCCTCCTGCCGTCGCCTTTGTTCTTTTCTTTGCCGCCATTCTCCCGTCTGATTTCTGCTGGCCATTCTAGGTCAAAAGTGTCTCCAAACTCCTCTTTGAGCCCGGGGTTCAGGTCCATAAGTGTCTGACGGTCGTATGACGTACCCGCCAGTGTTGCTTTAAATAAAAAAGTAGCAAAAACAAACATAATAGCTAAAAGTGAGTACATCGTTGCGGAGCTAAAACCAGAGGCGTCTGACCAGGGTCGCGTCCTCTGCTGTACAAGTCTAATTTTTTTTTCACATGAAAGACACAACAACACAATAATAATAATAATAATAATACATAAGACATCACAGGACATTAACTTATTACAATAATGACAAGACAATAAAGATAAAATAGAATAAATAAATAAAAACAGAATATAAAAATGAAATTATATTGCCAGACATTACAAAAGACATTCCGAATTACAACAATAATTGTTCACCCAAGGGCTGTCTAACCAACCTAAAACATGTTAGCCATTGTAGTGCTGTACAAGTATTTTATCACTCAATAAATTAAATTAATAATAAACTCAATTAATTGTATCACTCTATCAAGTTGCCCCATGGGCAAGTATTTGCATGTGAGTGAAAGGTACATGCATCGTTTCAAATATTCAGAAAACAAATTTCCCGCAAACCAACACACACATTTCAAAACATGAGTGCACATAAGAGATAAGACAGTCTCTCTCTCTCACACAAACACACTCGCGCACACACACACTGAGTAGCCTATACCGTGCACTCTAAATGTCCAAACCCCCCCTTCCCCCCGCCCACCCCCTCCCAATGTACAGTTTCCTCCCCATCATTATGTATATATTTTCTGTTAGGATCTCTGTTTAACATTACTGTATATTTGCATATCTTGTATGTCACAAATGTAACAGTACTGTATACCTGTATGTCATAAATGTCATGATATATATCTGTAGGTTGTGTATGTCATAAATGTCACTATGAATTGAAAATGGGGGACCCTGATGTAAACAAGACAAACGTCTTTCTCTGGTCTGCATCCCCTTAACAATTGTGTGTATTGAGCCGTACTGTATTGTACCCATTCTGCAATCTGTTAATAAAGTTTTCAATCAATTCAATCAACCGTGTCAGAGCATCGGCAAAACTAAACCACAAGTGACAAGCCTACGCATATTTAAGTAGGTACGGTACTGTTGCGGCAGTAGACTGTCATAGACAGGTAGTGCCAAGGGGCTGAGTGGAGGAGTTCAAACAATTGACGTGCACTGTGAAATAACTCCGTTCCACGGAAATACTTTTGAGGCTTTTATTCTTTCGCTTCATGAGACAAACAAAATACCCTTATTTAACATACACTAATATACTGATACTGATGCGTTCTTGCGTGCTTGTGTGCTTTCAGTATTGCGTGTGGCACAACCGGTCCCCAATGGACAAACACGCTCACGTTCGTAGAATTTTTCTTTTTAAAACTTTGACCAGTCAGCTGGTTCTTTTTAGCGTTTATCGCTTTTTCTGGTCAAGCATGACCAACAGAAACAGGTTGAATAGGTTATAGATCGGGGGAAAGACACTCTGAGAAAATACGGCGAGTCCGGGAGTCGAACTCGTGTACCCCAGATCCGTGACGCGCACGGTTGTCCCCGACGCCGAAATAGCGCCGAGATACGCGGTGAGCTACTGGAGCTCCCCCACGTTCGTAGAATTATCTTGCGTGTGGTTGCGTTCTTCAATATTGCGCTCTTGCATGCTTTCAATATTGCGATTTGCGGTCAAAAGAAAATATGCTCTCCTAACTCTCACCCCCTCTCTCCGTGAACTGTCAACCTCAGTGAACTGTCAAACGTGAAAAGGTGAATGAAATTCCATAAAAACACTCCCATTAGCGCCACACCCCCGTGAGCACGCCCACCACCTAAAGTGACAGTACAACTAATAATACAACACAAATAGAATACTGAATGATAATAAAGAGACCTCCATTACGGCGCCTACAAGTACAACTATCACCATTGCTAGGGATGCCCCGATCACGTTTTTTGCCACCGATACCGATCACCGATCGTCGTGAGCCATATCGGCCGATACCGATCGCTTTTGATTAAAAGAAATTAAATTTTATTTTATATATATATTTTTTTATAAAAATATATATATTATATAATTAGACTTGTACTTGTATTATCTGCGAGACATCGCCACCACGCAACAAGCTCCACTGTCTGTGTGTACTCTAGTAGCCTCCAGCTACGGCCAGGATTCTCCGGAGCTGCAGCTGGACCTATACTCGAGTAGCCTCGAGCAGAGCTACGGCCAGGATTCTCCGGAGCTGCACCTGGACCCTATTGGTATAATGTTACTTAACTGTGCTCAACAAGCCCTCAGCTCGAATACGCATCGAATCAGTGTTATAAGACATTGATATCAGGAGCTATCTGTAGCTACTGCTAGCCGGATATATAACGTTAATACAACGCCTCAGTGAATTATTTAGTTCAATGGGACATTTCGTTTTGAACAGTGAACTAACGTGAGCTAACAGCTAACAGCTAATAGGTATCATACACATCTCTACTATACTTGCTGGAGCGTTTGTTGATATCAGGAGCTATCGGTAGCTGGCCGGCTAGATACCGTTCGGTTAGACAATGCCTCATCATGTATTAAACTAAAAGTGAATAGTTGACTGGGTCATTTTGTAACGGTAGCTAAGCTAACGTTAGCTCAGGGAGACGCCGACGCCGTCCTCCCGTGTCCCGTCTCACTAGACTAGACCCGTGTTTACATGCGTGCGGGAGGGAGGAGCAGACCCCGCACCACCCGGTGTCTGAGACAGAACTCAGCGAATGAGATCGGCTTTGACGATCGGCGAAAATAAAGCATTATCACCGATCACCGATCGCATATTTATACTGATTATCGGCCGATAACGATCGGTGGCCGATCGATCGGGGCATCCCTAACCATTGCCATCAATAAATATTCTTAAATAATAGCCAGAGGCTGGGCTTAACAAGTCAAAATATTCTTAATAATAATAAGGGCCAAGGCTGCCATGGCTTAAATGAAACATTATGACTTGCCATTAGAAGAGTTGGAGGCGCGCGAGTGGCACTGAACATCCTCAGGATGGTGTCCTTCCACTCAGTTGTACATCTTTCTCAAACACCAGCTGAACCAATTGGGCCTTTCGTTTGTGGAGCATTGTCCGTCTGTGGTCCGAAAAAACATTCCGTAGCGTTGAGAACGAGTTCTCGCACATTGCGGTGGAGGCGCCGAAAGTGAATCCATGCTTGAACGCAGTCAGTAGTACACTGGGCATTGCCCCCGTTAAAATGCTGGCAGGGTATGGTTGTAAAACCATTTGTTTGGGTTGCTCAGTCCCGAGATCATTTAACGGTGTGGATCATGATGGCTAACCTGCCACGTTAGCTTCTGCTGCATTAACAGATGCACCTGCACCGGGCGCTTCTTGGCAGACTTCATGGCACCTTACCGACAGTTCTTCAGAGGTGCTGGTTTCTCCAACGTTAGATGTTGGAGGACCAGGAGGAGGCATTGGAGGAGGCAGTGAAGAAGGTGCCCCTGCCCCACCATTTTTGTATATGTCCATCTCCTTGTGTTTTATTTTACCGTCCCTGACGGTGACAGACGGACCCTCTATAAATTGTACTTTTCGCGCTCACTCACGCAGTCACGCTCTGACTACCCATCAGCCATCAACTCAACGTGACCAATTATGTAATAACAAATTCAAACACACACCAATCAGCAATCAAACATACACTTCTTTTAAGGCTTTTACTATAATAAAAATGATAAAAATAAAAATCAATTACATTTAATTTCAACTGGGGTGGCACCTCAGGGGCACCTGAGATTTCAGGGGGGGCACGTGCCCCTGGTGCCCCTGTGGTAAAATCACCAGTGCAAATACCTAGGGGTGGGACGATACATCGATCCAGATCGATACATCGATGTAATTATCAACAATCGAATCGGATCAATGCGATGTAATAAGATCGATTCATATCGATACTCTTATTTTGAAAATCCTGTGGCGAGTCTCATATCCGCCCAAGAACAACAGCAGTAGCTCTGTGTGTGTAGATGTTACAGCATAGCATTCTCCCTTTCTGTGTGTGTGTGTGTGTGCGCGCGTCTTTGGAAAGACCAGATGAGGTCAGAGGAGTTTGATGTTTAAATGTTATTTAAACATAAACAATATAATACATAATAAATGTAGGCCTATACATGATCATGCAACATCAACAAATTGTTGTAGGAACGGTTTGGGAGAGGGAGGTTGTGAGTTTTGAGTTCCAAAAAATGTAGCTTAAAGTTTAAAGCTCAATATATAAAAACGTGGCACTTTACAGTGAACAGGAGGTCTATTTGTATTAAAAACAATAGATTGATTTTCCTTTAAATGTCTGGAAGAGCTCAAAAATACAAATGTCAAATGATATTTTCATTACCTTTTTTTTGTTGATCTAAATGTTACTGATTGTGTTAAATGGGCATATGATATCATCTCATATCGATCGCAGGCACCTGAATCTAATCGTATCGTATTGTATCGTGAGAGACTTTGTGATATCGGCAAATATCGTATCGTTGTCCAAAGAATCGATATCGTATCGTATCATGATGAAACTGGTGATTCCCACCCCTACAAATACCACACTTGAAATGAACGGAAGACCTTTTATCTGCTCCTTGTAAATTAAATAATGAGGGAATAACACATACCTGGCCATGGAACAGCTGAGCAGCTAATTGTCCAATGACTTCTGGTCCCTTATTTGGATGTAAGTAAAATCTGCACTTAAAGCACATCTTGATTGTTTAGTTTCAAATCAAATGTGGTTGTGTGTACAGAGCCAAAATTATGAGAATTGTGTTGGCTGTAATGCCTCTCTATAGTGCTAACATAATGCCTCTCTATAGTGCCAACATAATGCCTCTCTATAGTGCCAACATAATGCCTCTCTATAGTGCCAACATAATGCCTCTCTATAGTGCCAACATAATGCCTCTCTATAGTGCCAACATAATGCCTCTCTATAGTGCCAACATAATGCCTCTCTATAGTGCCAACATAATGCCTCTCTATAGTGCTAATATAATGCCTCTATAGTGCCAACATAATGCCTCTCTATAGTGCCAACATAATGCCTCTCTATAGTGCCAACATAATGCCTCTCTATACTGCCAACATAATGCCTCTCTACAGTGCCAACATAATGCCTCTCTATAGTGCTAATATAATGCCTCTATAGTGCCAACATAATGCCTCTCTATAGTGCCAACATAATGCCTCTCTATAGTGCCAACATAATGCCTCTCTATACTGCCAACATAATGTCTCTCTACAGTGCCAACATAATGCCTCTCTATAGTGCTAATATAATGCCTCTATACTGCCAACATAATGTCTCTCTACAGTGCCAACATAATGCCTCTCTATAGTGCTAATATAATGCCTCTATAGTGCCAACATAATGCCTCTCTACAGTGCCAACATAATGCCTCTCTATAGTGCTAATATAATGCCTCTATACTGCCAACATAATGCCTCTCTATAGTGCCAACATAATGCCTCTCTATAGTGCTAATATAATGCCTCTATAGTGCCAACATAATGCCTCTCTATAGTGCCAACATAATGCCTCTCTACAGTGCTAATATAATGCCTCTCTACAGTGCCAACATAATGCCTCTATAGTGCCAACATAATGCCTCTCTATAGTGCCAACATAATGCCTCTCTACAGTGCCAACATAATGCCTCTATAGTGCCAACATAATGCCTCTCTATACTGCCAACATAATGCCTCTCTATACTGCCGTGCCAACATAATGCCTCTCTACAGTGCCAACATAATGCCTCTCTATACTGCCAACATAATGCCTCTCTATAGTGCTAACATAATGCCTCTCTATAGTGCCAACATAATGCCTCTCTATAGTGCCAACATAATGCCTCTCTACAGTGCCAACATAATGCCTCTATAGTGCCAACATAATGCCTCTCTATACTGCCAACATAATGCCTCTCTACAGTGCCAACACAATGCCTCCGCACATTCTGCTCCTGTTTCCAGTCTGTTTCAGGGGTTATGGTGTCAAATGGAATGGGTAATGCTGACTAATTATGACTGCACATGCCACCTCACAGGATATGACGGCGATGATCTCTTCTATTTGGGTGCCCTGCCTGAGGCAAGTTGATATTCATGTATACCAATGTAAATGACTGACTCATTACGTTCTATGGAAGCAGGGGAGGAGGAACACTATGAGGTCTGCGCATGTGTCTGTCTTTAACCTTTAAGAGAGATACCAAAAGCATTGCAATCATTCCAGCAGTCGCCGCCTTATCCAGATCATGTCAAGACATGCTTGAAAAATACTTAAGACATTCAAAACAAACCCTTAGCCTATGTCACACCTTGAGATTAACCTATTGAAACATGCCCTTTTTCAAGTGACAGTGGGTGGGGATGACTTCAAATGTGTCAAACTCGAGGCCCACGAGCCAAATATGGCATTTTCATCCGGCCCCCAGTCTGAATTAGCGTATAAAATCATTTTGACCTGCTGCCTCGCCGCCTAGGTGCAATTCAACTGGCCTGTAATACAAATCAAATGCACCTCGGTCTCACTGCAAGGCAATACAAAATGTCTCGACTTTTCAAGCAAACATACGGAGCATTACCTGCACTTGCATTGTTTTTATTTAATAAAAATGCACCATTGTCGGAGGACCCAATATTTAGCCTTTTTATTTACTTTCGCCTTTAAAAGCTTGTAAGTCATCCATTGTCACTCGACTCAAGCCGTAGTATTATTTGGTTGCATCCAATTTGACTGAGGTGAGAGACATATTCTACGTGTTGCTTGTGTGTGTGTGTTTGTGTGTGTGTGTGTGTGTGCGTATGTAACTATGTATGTGTATTCTACTTCGTTCTCCAATAGTCCAAGACCAGTTTAGTCTTCAATTGCTAAGCGCATAAACTCTCGCTAATTAAATAAATTCTAATACATACAAAAATACATCTATAATAAACCAATTATCCATAAATGATGCTGCCTTACCCACCCTACTTACAGCCCTCATTGTATTCATTGAGACGATAAACAAAATTACCATTTAAAGTAGTGACCTCAGGAAAATGCACTTTTCTTTTAGGTATTATTATGTGTCCGGCCTGCAAAATCATCTGTATTTTTCATTTCGGCCCCCTTGGTAATTTAGTTTGACACCACTGCCTTAAAAGGAGCTAGCAGTGAATATGGAAGGCATTTGACAAGGAGTGAACTTGAGAGCTGACAGGAAAAGTGGATATCTTGACAAAGCCTAATTGGTTAGGTGAATATCAGGGAGCTAACGTCCCAAAACGAAGGCCAACAAATTTATCGGTGACAACTTGCTGACATACTGACGGAGTCACCAGCCAACCAGTAAAACAACCAGATTAAGTGGCTAATCTGATCTGTTGTCTGTTAAAGTTAACATTGGTCCAACAGCTCAGAGTGGATTAGGGTTATGGCCTTTTGTAGGGCAGCTGTGTGTCTGTGAACCTTTCAACACAGAGGCAAACCATTAGCAACACAGGCTAACTGCTGTCACTCAAGAATTTCATTTGTAAAAAGATGTGTTTGTCCTAGAGCAGAACAAAAAGCTCCACTTATTGTCTTTCTGGGTCAAGAGTAGTAAGAGTAGTAGTAACCAGGGTTAGTGCTACTGTAGATGTTAACACGCCAACAGGGTCAACAATAGTCCCAGTAGAACTAAGCGCTAACAGGGCTAATGCTAGCTAGCCTGACAGGAGCTGAAACACTTGATGATAGGGGTGTAACAATATATCGTGGCGCGATACATCGCAATACAAAAATGGACCGCACCAACGTCGATGGTTCTGCTGGCTGGGTACAGTGGTAAGTTAACAACAACCGCCCAGAGGAGAATAATAACCACAGAACACAAAGCGATTTGAAGAAGCGCTAACATTGTGGTAGTAGGTGTAGTAACATATTTTTTAACTTAACCTTAACGTAACATGAGGAGGCCCTGTTTGAAGATAACATTGGTTAGCTGCTACCAAGCTGAGAGCAGGCAGCTCTCGTAACGTTAGCCTAGCCCAGGGGTTCCCAAACTTTTCAGGCCGCGACCCCCAAATAACGGTGTCAGAGAGCCGCGACCCCCACTATTATAGGAGGCACATTTATTTTAATTTTTTTAATTTAATTTTATAAATGGAAATGTATAGTTGAAACATGCAAACGTTCAAACGCACACACACTAATAAGCATTGGAGGCTTTTAACCAGGGCCAGACTGGGGAAATCATTCAGGCCAGGAAATATAGTGCAAAATATAGCCGCAGTCAGGCCACTTTTTAAGCAGGGAGTCTGGGGGTCCCCCACCAGGACATTTTTTGTTACAAAGACTTCATTTCCTGCATTCTGGTGTAGGCATTTTTTTTGTACCCTTTAAATGCCAGTGTTTGTGATGGCATCACAAATTATTGTTAAAAAACAGGCTAGCATATGTATGATTAGCAACAACACTGATTTTGATGGATTTTCAGTTTTTTTGTAATGTCAGATTGAAAAAAATACAATATTTTATTCAACTTCAGCCCTGATCATAACACCACATATTCATTTTATAATTCTAACCCTTTAAATGCCAGTGTGTGTGATGGCATATATTTGCAATATATCAAATGCAAAGTAGATTTTTCTGGGGGGGATTATTACAGGCTAGCATGTGTCAATGATTAGCAACAACAGTTTTTTGTAAGGGTCCCGCCTCCACCAATCACATGCGGCTCCCTTTGTGTGTGTGTGTGAGAGCAAGAGAGAGAGAGAGAGATAGTTCTCCAACTTGTGTGAGTTGCAATGATCTCCTGGTTGTTCCCCACCTAGGTTATCTAACTATTGCGCTGCTGCAACTAGAAACACTGGCATAGCCTGCTTCTAAGTTCAGTGGCCTGTTTGGATTTTTAAAAAATTTTTTGGAAATCATCTGGCGACCCCCCCGCGGTGGCTTGCGACCGCCGACCCCCACTGTGGGAACCCCTGGCCTAGCCCATACTCCATTCTCTACACTGGCTCCCCATCTCCTTCAGGGTTGAATACAAGGTCTCCCTCCTCACCCGCATCCACAGCAACGCCCTCTCCTATCTAAAATAAGTCATCACTCCCCCGACCTCCACCCTCTCCGGATACTCAAACACACTCAAACCCATACACAAAACACACCTCACACCTCACACACATGGGCGACCGGGCCTTCTGCTCAGCTGCTCCTCGGCTGTGGAATGCCCTCCCAAATCATCAGAGCACCACAGTCTGTTGAGGCTTTTAAAAGGGGACTAAAAACATTTGTTTTTAACAAGGCATTTGCCTAAATGGACCGACCGATGCCTTGTGTTTTTCTTTTATTATTATTTTTATCTGAATGTTTCTTCCATTTCATTGGTTGTTTTATTAATTTTTTATTGTTTTTATTAATTTTATTTGCTTATCTTTATCTCCTTTCATGTACAGTAGCACTTTGAGATCGTCACAATATAAAGTGCGTTACAAATTGTATTTATTATTATTATTATTAGGGTCAAACAGAGACTTCCCTTGGATTAAAATATCCCCTCGCCCCTTGAAACAAATATTTATTTTGGAAGACTGAATAATAAAATGTGGAGCCCAAACGCTAAGCTAAAATTAGCCCAGAAACCATTAGCACTGATACTGTGGCTAGCCTGCTTTGCTATCCAGTAAAAATTTCACTTCAGCCCCTGTGGCTGATAAAGAACACAAAAAAATTAAAGGGGAACTATCTTATAAATGGCCTTTTTCAGTGTTTAGCATTGTTTCCTAGCTATGTGGACTTATATTAATATGATCTATGTCTCTAATTCTCATATTGGCGCATTCTTCCAATTCTCCTCTCACAATATTCACCCTCACTGAACTGAGTCATCTGAAAATGTGATGATTTGTGATGTCAGAGAGACTCCGCTGCATGATAATGTGGCAGATGCCACCAGGCCACACAGTGGTTTAGGAGCCCAGCCTCAAAACGGCTAGAGATCTTGAGGTAAAAAAATGCTGTTTTTGAGGACTTGATTAGAAATACAAAACAATGAATAAAAAAATTGTATAATTACAAAGGTGTTCCATAAACTCACAGGAATTGTGTAAAAGTGCCCAAATAGTGAAAGAAATTGTAAAATAGTTCCCCTTTAAGTCTCACTGATGACTCTACCGCTAGATAACAGATTTATACAACTACTGCGTGAGCCCAGATCACCGCCTGACGACCTAGCTGACCTCTCATCTCCACGCCGAGAGACCAACCTACACTCTTACTAAAGACACATCTTATGGATTCAGCCTACTTCTATACGAGAACTCTTGGAAGTGTGTAAAAACGCACACATGGTTCTACCAAAAAACCCTTATCCAGAAGACCAATTTAATGAATAAATAAATACCTAAATTGTGAGCGTGGATTTGATCTCCACCTTTCAAAACCCAGAAATCTTCACACAAGACATAATAATTACAACAACTAACCTCCGACTACTCGATCATACATACAAAATATTTTGAACCATTAAAATAAAACCATAAAAAATTAACTGAGGCCAAATTATCTAATGGTGACGCCTTAATCGACCCAACTACGAATCTATGAGAAAGAAACTAAGGGAAAACGTTCTTTTAGAGCTGTTTTCTTAAAAGAACACGCCAACATTTGGGGAAATTAGCTTACAGTCTCCTCCAGAGAGAGAGACAAGAAAATAAATACCAGTTTCCTCTGTGCGTTCAGTAGAAAGCTATCTGGCTGCACGTTAGCCTAGCTTAGCACAATGAATGGAAGCGGACAGTGATGGGTAGCCTTCGGGAGAGGTGTTAGTTGGACAATGCCTAGGCTACCAGCCACTGTCCGCTTCCATTCATTGTGTTAAGCTAGGCTAACGTGCAGCCAGATAGCTTTCTACTGAACACACAGAGAGGAAACTGGTATCTATCTTCTTGTCTCTCTCTGGAGAAGACGGTAAGCTAATTGTGTTCCTTTAAGTGTATCTCTCTCTCTCTCTCTCTCTCTCTCTCTCTCTCTCTCTCTCTCTCTCTCTCTCTCTCTCTCTCTCTCTCTCAATTTTAAGCTTACAACCTAAGAACCCTTTTGGGTGTCTCATCTTGTTTTAGTCTGCAGCCACAGACTCCAGGCAGAGTGTGGGAGTAAAGACATGGCTGGATGACTAAGTAAGTGGTAGACTTTTTTTTCATCAATGATGAATAAGTCGTGGGTTCTCTGTAAACTCACATCTTCACCAGGAAAAGCAAGCGAAGCCGGTGTATTGACTCTCCTCTGATCACATACGCCCAGGCAAAATACACTTTTGTACGCGTGGTCACGAGTTCTAAAAACATCGACTTAATTTCACAGCGCTTCCGCATGTACAAATTGATAGCAACGAGTGCTTCATGAAATTCTTCTCCCTCTTAACAGAAATACTGTGAAAGAAAGCTGTGGTGTGATTGATGAGCAGAGTCTGGCCCCTCCCCAGAGAGCAGCTCAGACGGGCCTCTCAGGTGTCGGATGTGCGGCCCTCTGTCGCCATGCTGGCTGTCAGGGGATGGTGCTGCAGCTGCACTTTTACTTACACACACACACACACACACACACACACACACACACACACACACACACACATGCGCGCGCACACACACGCGCGCACACACATACGCGCACACACACATACGCGCACACACACGCACATATTGCACACGCACTTATTGCACACACACATAGGCCACACACACTATACATACACACAAATGGGTGTTGTGTATACATGTGTGCACACACACACACACACGCACACGCACATGCACATAATGCACACACACATAGGCCACACACACTATCCATACACACAGATGGGTGTTTAGGGATGTCCTGATCCGATCACGTGATCGGGGCCGATCACGTGATTTTCAGAGGATCGGGATCGGATTTTTTTTTTCTTTAAATAATCTGGAGTAATTTATTTTTTTTTGTTCAACAAACA
>NC_140173.1:118281538-118296538 GCF_963971535.1 Notolepis coatsorum | reverse complement strand
AATGAATAATGAATGCTAAAGAAACAAGCCGCAGTAACACTATCCTAATCCTTCAGCTATCTAAATGGTGTTGATACTTTTAGGCCATTGATAATTGCCCTTATGGAGTCTTGTATGCATAATGTGTAGGCACATGCACGCACACTTGCACGCATAACCAGGCAGACATCATCCAGTACATCCAGAATCCAGATGACTGTGTCAGCCTCTTAACAGAACACAGTCAGTCTGAGCAGGGCAGAGCAGCCTCCTGGGCACAGAGAGGCGGCTCGGCCCGAAACGTCCCTCCAGGAGTGGCGCTACCCTGACTGTCCAAGGGGCGACAGTGGCCTAGGCGGTAGAGAGAGGTCGTTTGGTTCGAGTCCGGCTTTTCCCAGAAGCGTGTCCAAGTGTCCTTAACCCCTATAACTGCTCCTGGGCAGATTGGCACCTTGCATGGTCGCCTCCGCCGTCTGTGTGAATGTGTGAGTGAATGGGTGAATGTGAGGTGTAAGTTGTAGAGCACTTTGGATAAAAGCGCTATATAAATGCAGTCCATAATCTTGCGACCAGAAGGCTGGCTGGTTGGATTCCCCCGGCTAAACTAGGAAAATCTGAGAGGAAGTAAATCCCTTCCACACTCCCAGGTATCACTCCCTCCCCGCTGTGGATGCGCTATTTGAACGAGGTACTTATCTTACTCCCTAAAAGCACCGGTGAAAGCTGCTCAACGGCTCAACCACAGTAGAAAACTGCTGTCGTAATGACCGGCTCCCAGGTGTGAATGTGAGTGTTTAACTACTGTGTGAACATGTAGGAGGACTTCGCTAGGAAGAAAGCAAAAAAGAAAAAGCAACATGTGCTCATCAAACCTACAGCGGGTAAATAAAGGTTAAAGATAAAGCTGTTCTTTTCAAGTCTAACCACTCTGCAGGCCGCGGGCGACGAGCTTCGTAAAACAATGCTCTTGTATTAATGACTTCAAAAACGGTGGTTGAACATTTATGGGACGTGGACCAGGCGCCTCCATGACGGAGATGCACCGTTAAAAGTGGATGATAAGTGAACGCTAACGGGCCTCAGGAGAGACGTGGCCGAAATCTTTATTAAAGGAGGAAACCCTTCTCTTTTATCCGTCAACAGAGACGGATCCCATCTGACCCCAAAACACATGTTGGCTTTTTAGTGAGACGGCCTGACAGCCAGCAGTGACGGTGACGCCGTCCATCACAAACAATACGCCCACACTTGTTCCTCGACAGAATATCACCATAGAAGTAAAAACAGGATTTGTATGAAGGAAAATAGCATTGAAAGAAAACGACTTTCTATTTCAATTACTCTGACGTGAATTTTGTTGTTGTTGTTGTTGTTGTTGTTGTTGTTGTTGTTGAAGCCATCTTTTCTCTTGGGCTTTATGTGGCAAAAAAAACCACATCCGCTTCACGAGGGGAAGGAAAGCGACAAGGATAACCGTTCTGGGAACAAAGTGACTTCACAGCGGAATCCGATCAACTCAATCAGCTGACGTGGCTGAACTTTTTGACAGTCAGTCAAATCGTGTTGTTGTCATTCTGGTCATTTCCTGCCTGACTGCCTCCTCCACCCCGGCCTGCAGTACAGGAAGTCAAAGGTAGGCGGCTGGACCACCGAGGCAGAGATGCAACAGGGATTATTATCACTATTATTATTATTATTATTATTATTATTATTATTATTATTATTATTATTATTATTATTATTATTATTATTATTATTATTATTATTATTATTATTATTATTATTATTATTATTATTATTGTTTTATTTAAAACATTTGATGCATTTATAGAATTTAAGTTTTCAGGAAAAAAATAACAGGTACAGTATAAACCACTCCGCCATCCACCCTAAGGCCTCAATGAAGATTTTTTTTATTAAATAATAATAATAATAATAAAAAGTTTAACACATTGGGCACCAGCCATTAGCCATATCCTTGTAGCTAACGCGCCAGGTTTCCATAGCATATTTTCACTGTGCGTCACTATGTTTGGAGAGCTATATCTATATTCTATATTATAGCTATGGAGACAATACTATGGTCATTTGACAGTGACTTTCTTCCGTCGAACGTGCAAAAAAGAGAAAAAATGTTCATGTCTGCGTGTTATCCCGTGGTGAATATTGTATAGTTTAGGAGTGATCCGGGATAATTCCTGAAAAGCTGAGTTATAGGGCGCTACGTGAATTCTGCTATAAGCGTTGGCGTTTCTTGCCTGGACACGCTGCTATTTCCAAATCAAATGTATATAATGGGGGGCGGCTGATTGGCGCAGTGGGCAAGGCGCTCGCCTCTAACGCAGGAGACGCTGGTTTCGAGCCCACCTCTCGGCGTTGCTACCGGCTGGCCGGTCGTTCATACTAACACAATTGGCAGTGTTAGAGGGTGGGAAAGCCGGTGGGTGGGGATTTGACGTTGTGGACAGCGACTCCTACAGGTCGGTTTGGTGACGCCGGTGCGACGGAAGCAGGACGTGACGGGGGCAGCGTGAGCCTCCCACGCGTTACTCCTCGCCACTGAGAGTTCGAGTTGCTGTGGTGAAAAGATGCGACAGGCTGCCTCCTCGTGTACCGGAGGGGACACGTGATGCAATGCTTCTATCCTCACTACAACCGACCTGTGGATGCATAGTCTAGCAACGTTCAAGACAGGGGAGGGAAGAATTGGATACACGAAATTGGGATGGGAGAAAAGTAGAAAATGGGGAGAAAAAGTGGATAAATTATTTTTTTAAATAATAATAATAATAATAATAATAATAATTCATTTAATTTATATAGCGCTTCTCAATAACCCGAAGTCGCTGAAATGGGTATTATGTTTCATCATGAATTCATGAAAGGGGGGGGGGGGGGTCGTTTTTTATGCTTTGATGGCCAGTAACGGCATTAGTTTTGAACACCACACACGCTGATCAGCTGGATCGATATGAAAACATTGTACATCAAGCTGGAATTGACGTCAGATAGTCCTTACCTTTGATCGGGGGTATTCCAAAAAGAATATTCCAATTGTCTGCTCGCGATTTCCAGTATTGGTGTCCATCTGGCCCCGGACATAATTTGGCACAACTTATGGATCGAGTGTGCTAGATGCGTTTCGAAGTGGTCGGAGGAAGCGATTTACTTGGCTCCGTCTAAATTCAGCGCCAGGAGGGGTTTACGTGTAACACACGGTGAGATATAAGGTTTCAAAGGGTGGGAGATACTGCCACCTAGCAGGATGCGGCCGGTATTGCACTTTGCTGATCTCAGAATAATTTCCTATGGTAACACCGAGGTCCGTGGATGAATAATGAATCAAAATATCGAATAAAAGAAAAAACGACCAAAGCTTGAGATATCTTGGGTCTGGCGCCCAACGCATAGTGATTTAACCCGAGATATCTCGGGTCTGGCACCGAAAGTGTTAATAAAATAATTATTAGATATAAAAGAAATATATATATATATATATATATATATATATATATATATATATTAGAGCTGGGCCGTTAACGGCGTTAACGTGCTGCGTTAACGCAATACTAATATCGCGCGATAATATAATTAACGCATTAATCAATTTTTTATTTATTTAAAAAAAAAAAAAAATTTTACCTTTATTTACCCAGGGTAGGTTCTCTGAGCACAGATGCTCTTTTTCAGGAATGCCCTGCTTCACATTCACACAGTTCCATTCACACCTGGGAGCTGCCCAGTACAACCACAGTTGACACCATTGGCCACTGAGCAACTCCACTGGAGCAATTGATTTGCATTGGCAGGGTTTGGCCCTGGCTGGCACCCAACGGGAAAAATATTATAGGCACTATAAGTAGACACCTCTACATAAAACAAGCTGGTCTGCCTGAGTGACTGGTGGAATAAGGAGAAATAGAGATTGGACTGATTGAGTCAAGCCATGTCACATAGTTCAAGTTTGAAATGCTTCTTTCTGTTTTGCTCCTGAGAGTGTGCTAGATACTGTACTGTACTGGTAATATTATTTATTTGTGTTAACTTCTGAATAAAACAACTTATTAAACACAAGTACATCTTATTGAACATTATTTTGATATTTCATTACCAATTATCATAGCAAAACAGCTTTTTCAAACAGTCTGTAATGTATTTTGGAAACGGGAGATGGGCTCATGGTGTAATGGGCCACCTGGCCTGAGAAACATAACGCTGCTGTCGGGCCAAAACCTCATAACTCCATTTATTGAATTTTTTTTTTATTATATAAATCAACTCTGTAGATCATCCTCATATGTGTGTGTGGGTTCTACAAAGTTTAAACAATGGGAAAGCATTAAACCGATCATCTGTCTAAACCTCCTAACTCTATTCACCCTCAAATCTGTGTTAGTTTTTTTCATCTGCTGAAAAGTTGGGTTTTTGGAGTTATGAGGTTTTGTCCCGACAGCAGCGATAAGGAGGAAAGAAAAAGTAAGGACTTACTTCTGGTCATTATTTGGGTAGAACACACATATTTTGATACTTCGGCAGGGTTTTTCTTTTTTTTTAGCCATTTTAATCTAGATTAATCTAGATTAAATCCAGGATTGCAGATAGATTAATCTAGATTAAAAAAATTTATCTATGCCCACCTCTAATATATATACATATAGAAAAGTAAGAGAGAAAACGTAATACAGTTGGAGTCAATTCCAACTAACGTTATATTATTGGAATGACATGTAGCCTACGGTACATTGTTTAGCAGTGTTTAGAATAAGACCATTGTACAACATCATGCATCCCATGATCCAACTGGCTACTTCATGTGTATGTCTGATGTCATGATATAAAGTGAAGGGTATGCTGTCCACAAATTCTATAACACATCTATCCCCGGAGATATTCCCATTATATCTCCTCCAGCCAGGGATTTAACACTGTTCCACCTCATACGCCTCATTTCCTCTCCTTGTCTGTGTAATCTCCTTCTGAGGATGCACACACCCAGGCCCTTATTCTAGTCCACAGCCAGCAAATGCCAGGGTTGGCTTGGAGGGTTACTGGGACTCCACAGTCGCATCCCAATTTGTACAGCCTGGTTTCTTGTTTCTGTTTGTTATTGATGTAGCTGTGTTATTAGGGCAGACACGGAGCTGGGGACGTACCTGGTATCCACTGTACACTGTGTCTTTACAGAAACATAAAGCAGAGAAAATAGGACAGGAAGGTATGATAGAGATAATATAGGCCGCTGTAGGCTCTAAAATCCATGCAGTGATGCCATCAGTATGCATGAAGAGAGGAAAGAGAAACAGCCCAGACTGTCGAGATACGTAGATAGAGCTATCAGGTGGAGTGCTGACAGCTCAGACATGTCATATTTTATGTGTGTGTGTAGTGTACTGCATGTTTGCGTGTCTACTCTGCGTGTGCTGTGCATGTGTGTTTGGATGTATGCATGCTTTCTTTGTATGTATTAGGGCTGGGTTCATTGATTTCCCGATTCTGAATGGATCTTCATTTGAATGAGCGATTATCAATTCATAATCCCGAGATCGTTTTTTGAATTTATTTGTATTATTATAAAAAAATTTCATCCCCCACTTTAGTCGTTATGCCAATTCCCTTCCTGGTCGTCTCGTGTCCAGATCTCGCACAACATGTTTGAATCTAAAAACATGGATCAAGTGAAAGCATCACTCAAGTCACCGTCAGGTGAAAAGGCAGATGTCTGGTTGCATTTTGGATTTAAAAAACATGGACGACAGACAGAGAAGAGCTGGACAAAAGCAAAGCCATTATTGGCCCTACCAAACTTCCAAATATATTACTGGGCTGCGAATATTAAAATTTACATTATAAAAAAGATGGCAGAATTCAGTACTGTATCTACAAAACCTTCTGTTTAATCATCTTCCCTTTATTCATTTGCTTAGATTTTTCAGGTCTGGTCAATTTTAGCATGGTGTTATTCACAGTCAAAGATAATAATTTTTTTTTTTTAAATAGAATTGATATTCTCCTTTGGTTCATTACAATTTACTCAAGCCTAGTAACAGACACACTATTTCTGACACTGATCCATATATGTCCCTAGATTCAGATACCAAGAACATGCAAATGGACCATTTAAAAAAAAAATGTTAATGTTTATTCTACGTCCTTATGGAATGAGTGACGTAAAAAAAAAAGTTAAAAAAAAAATATATTATTATAATTTTTATTTTTTATTTTTATGGATGAAAGAGCCGCACATTGACGGGCAAAGAGCCGCATGCGGCTCGCGAGCCGCGGGTTGGCCACCCCTGAACTACATGATACATCTGCCCCTGACGCTCCTGCCTGTTTGCAGATTGAAGCTAGTTCTACCGCTCACTAGGGATGCCCCGATCACATTTTTGCCACCGATACCTATCGTCTATGTGCCATATCGGCCGATACCGATCGTTTTTGGTTTTATAAAAAAAAATATATATATTAAATATATAATATTTTTTAATTTTTTTATAAAATATATATATTATATAATCATACTTGTAGTTGTATTATCTGCGAGACATCGCCACCACGCAACAAGTCAAAATGCTCGCTATCTGCAAACAGCTCCACTGTCTGTGTGCATACTCGAGTAGCCTCGAGCTGCACCCAGGATTCTCCGGCGCTGCAGCTGGACTAGGGCTGGGCGATATAACGATAACGATAAATATCGCGATATATTTTAATAATCGATATCGAATATCGAAATAAAAAAAAAATCGAAAAATCGTTTTTTTTTTTTTTTTACCTGCAACAGGGCAGTTTTAAAACCAGAGACAGTGGACAGACTTGTCTTTCTTGCCTGCAACTTAAAGTAATGGCTTTGCTTGTCCAAATGACAATACTGACCAAATTCAGATTTCTTTTTCTCTTGTCCATTTATTTTGTTTGCTTTCTAATTTAAAATACATTTTGAAACCGTCTGTACACAGTAGGCTATGTGTGCTAGCAGAACTAGACTCCAGTCACGAGTCACAGTGCACATGTGCGGTGGTTTGTCCACCAAAAAAGCGCCAAAAGATCGAAAATAAACTAGCAGAGCCAGAACTGTTCAACTCCTCTGGAGCCACAGCCAGCAGAGAAGCCGGTTTACTTTAGCTTTTAAACCAGCTGCAGCCTGAGAACTGGGCCCCGT
Organism: Notolepis coatsorum; assembly: GCF_963971535.1. NCBI lineage: Eukaryota > Metazoa > Chordata > Actinopteri > Aulopiformes > Paralepididae > Notolepis > Notolepis coatsorum. Next base: position 118,289,400 of record NC_140173.1, on the reverse strand, counting down.
TCCATGTACCTGGATAACTGAGTTAGCCGGATAACTTTAGCTGGATAACTGGGTTAGCCGGACTTTCCGGTTTCATGTACGTGGATTTTCCAGATCACCATGCCAACAGATCCAAAAGTTTGAGCCTGCTCGAAAGCAGAGTTCAAGTTCAAGTTAGCCCGATCACGCAGAGCCACGCCCCCGCAAAGAAGTGACAGCTCGTTTCCTGAAACTATTCCCACAGTCTACGATCTGCATTATACCATTCTGAATTACGTTTTTGTGCTCCATTCTTCCAGAGGGGGCTTTTGAAATGTAAAATAGACCCAAAATGCTGATATTAAATTCACTTTGTCCTAAATAATGCACGTTATATATACCGTGGCGACGGTGGCGCTCGCTCGTGCGATGTACACAAAAATGTGGTTATTTTAATTGTAACTGGGATTAAGATGTCTGATGAGATGCGCTGTTTGACGGATTTGAGAAATTGAATGAGCCGTTGACGTCACATGAATGAATGAGGATAAAAAAATAAAACTTCATTCAAAATAAGGAATATTCTAAACACGGGTCTCTCGTTCATTAATGTATAAACAATGAATTTATCCCATCTGGCACAGTGGCCCAGCGGTAGTGCTCAAGCCTGCCAACCTTGCGACCCGGGTTCAAATCCCGGTGTTTCCAATATGATTTTTTTGAATATAATATTAATGATTATACGCCAAAGTAGCCTGGTTTTAAGTTAAAATATTATAAATCTACATGCATTGAGGATGTCATTCTTTATATAGCTCTCAACGTGCACCAAATTGAATTATTCCTATATTGCAAAAAAAAGGAGACGACTAGGGTCTTGAACCCCGGTCGTCCGTGTGAAAGTCAAAAGAACAACCCGTTAGACCACATTGGAGATAAGTTAAAGATTGACTATACATCAATCAATGGGCAAGAGGGCCGTATCGTAATTCTGTATAACAGTTATACAATTATTTTCGCTAGCAAGATATCATTTGATTATTCAATCCAGCAGGCAAGTTTAAAGAAATATAATCTGATTGATTGAGGTAATGAGGGACTTAGAATTAGCCTATAGATAACGCATTTAACTTGTCGGCGAGGCGATTGAGCCGTATTGCAATCTGTCAATAAAGTCTTAAATCAATTAATCAATCAATGCCGTTGAGAATCAGGGTCTCTGCCATCGATACGTGCTGGCTTTTCACCTAAAACGGCCGCGCGCATTTAGCCTGACTCGCAAGTCTGGCTTGAGTTAACGAGACTGAATCCACCTTTGTGAAACAGGAAAATCCCGGCTTCGAACATCGGGTTAACTGAAGCTGGATAATGGACATATTGATCGACTTAGTTGAACCACGTACATGAAACAGGGCCCTGGAGTGTGAGGGGATGTAACACTAAAGATGGCGGCAATGACAAAGAATTGCTGCAAAATAAACATACATCTGTTGTTAAAAAAAAAAAAAAAAAAAAAAAAATTATACTTATAACAATTCGATAATTATTGATATCAAGAAATAAAATAAAATTATCATATCGTTATCGCGATATGATTTTTTTCCATATCGCCCAGCCCTAAGCTGGACCCTATTGGTATACTCTGCTTTGGTCAAATCACATTCAGCATGACCTCAGCTAGCCCCTTTCGTGACTGCGATGCAAGCCAGGGGCTCGAATACGCATCGAATCAATGTTATAAGACATTGATATCAGGAGCTATCTGTAGCTACTGCTAGCCGGCTAGATAACGTTAAGACAATGCCTCAGTGAACTATTTAGTTTACTGGGTCATTTCATATAAACAGTGAGCTAACGTGAGCTAACGTTGGCTACCGAGCTAACGGAGGTATCATGCACTCGACTATTGCTGGAGCATTTGTTGATATCAGGAGCTATCAGTAGCTAGCCAGCTAGATGCCGTTAGACAATGCCTCATGTATTAAACTAAAAGTGAATAGTTGACTGGGTAATTTTGTTTAAACAGTAACGTTAGCTAGGTAGCTAACGTTAGCTCACAGAGGTTGCATGCACTAGACTAGAGCAGACTATTGCCGGAGCCTCTGTTGACACGGGTCTGGGAGGGGCAGGGGGAGGAGGAGGAGGAGGGGGAGGAGGGGGAGGAGGGGCTGTGCGCTGCAGCTCTGTGTGCCTGAGAGAGAAGTCAGCGAGTGAGAACTCTGCTAAGAATTGGATCATGTTTTTCTATCGGTTTTCACGATCGGCGAAAATAAAGCATTATCAAAATTCACCGATCTCATATTTATACTGAATATCGGCCGATACCGATCGCTGGCCGATCGATCGGGGCATCCCTACCGCTCACATTTCACTTTCTGCTCTTTTGTGTTCTTCAATTCCCCTGCACTCTCCCCAGGCCTGTCTGAATCCTGTAGTTTTGCACTCCTTGAAAATTTGGTCCCAATTTAGGAAACGCTATGGTTTAGTCGCTATGTCTACTTATGCTCCAATTGCAACAAACCACCTGTTCCCGGCCTCCCTCCTAGATAATGTATTTGATAAGTGGTTTAGAAAGGAAGTTTTGAGCATGAGACTGGTGTATGAAAGCAACATATTTATGTCATTTGATCAAATTAAATATAAGTATGCTCTACCAACGCATCACTTCTTTTGTTACTTACAAGTTAGACATGTTGTACGTAGTCAGTTTACTTCATTTCCTTCCCTGCCACCAAATACATCTCTGGACTCAATCCTGGAAACGAAACCTGAGATTAAGGGAACAATGTCTAGGCTTTATACGGCTATATTTGAGATGGAGGACTCGTCACTCTCAATAATAAAGGGGCACTAGGAAAAGGACTTTGAAAGAGACATATCAGAAGATGTGTGGTCAAGAATACTTAAAAATGTTCACTCTTCATCTATTTGTGCGAGACATGGGCTTGCCTTATTCAATTCAAGATTGTACATCGGCAAAACTCCTATGTCCAAACTCAAGCTGTCAAGAATTTCCCCTGAGGTTAGTCCTACTTGTAACAGATGCAAACAAGCCCCGGCCGGTCTATATCACACATGTTGGTCGTGTCCTAGCCTAGCAGCTTTCTGGTCCTCCATATTTGAGCTCTACTCAGAGCTTGCAGGTCGGGTGCTTGAACCATGTCATTTTCTAGGACTTTTTGGTGTTCTCTCTTGGGATTATTATCTACCAAAAGCACAGTTGAACTGTATTGCTTACTCTCCTCTAGCAAGGAATCTCATTCTTTTGAACTGGAAAAACGATCGTCCTCCCTCATTTGGCAGGGGGATTTGGGATGTTATGTATTGTTTAAAAGTGGAAAAGATAAAATACACAATGCAACATGTTAGAGGGTTCCTTGAACCATTTATAGCATTGAATCGAATCGGAAATCGAACCGATTTTGGACCTTGTGAAGCGGAATCTAAATGTTTTGGTAAATCAGTGGCGATATAACCAGCCCTAGTATGTATGTATGTAGTATGTTAGTGTGTGCTATGTCTATATGTGCATGTTTGCATTCCGAAACCTCACAGAGGCCAATACTAGAAACCTCACAGACCTCCATAAAAGGAGCCACATAGTGTTTCGTACACATTTCAACTGGGCATTCCCAGATACTTCAGCTATGAGGTCACTACTGTACTGTACAGTATGATGATGAAAAAAAAATAAAACACATCAGTTTAAAGGAATGCATGGTTTTTCTAGTGTGTGCTGTAATTCTCCAGATAAGAAGTCACTCTGCTCTCTCATGCTGATTAAACCATTTCCGCTGATGAGGAAACGGCCTCATGCTAAGTGGGAGCACTGGGGGGCTCGTTTTATAGCTGTTTATCAGCCTTTAAGAAGCTTTCCTTCTGATTTACAAATTAATGAGCATTTATCCATCACTCATGCTACCACTTCCGCGTAAGACAACGCTCCTTCGCTGAGAAAGAGGCCGATCTCCGCGATAAGCGTAGAGTCCATGCGTGCCTGTGTGTGTGTTCATGTGTATTTGTGTCCTTATGTGTATTTGTGTGCTTATGTGTATTTGTGTTCTAGTTTCAAGTTTCTTTATTAGTTGTCATACAGAAATACAGAATACTTTGCATGAAATGCTTCTTTCTGTTTTGCTCCTGAGTCCTGAGAGTGTGCTAGATAATAAAAAGATAGTATAAAATAGAAAGTCAAGTACGTAAACAAGTGTAAACAACAAACATTTTCAATATACCTATATACAGTATATGTACAGTATATACAGTGCAGGTGTAGAAATGGTGAGGTATTTTTAAATGTAATATTATTTTATTTTATTTACAGCAATTTCATCCTTCAACACATTCCCTGCCACTGGTTATATCCATCAATATAGCCAGGCTGCCACCACTCTAAGCCTATGGAGATGTTCACCTCCTTTGCAGGCTATAACTTTTTAAATTGTATTGCTAAATTGACATTACTATGGCCCATTCAACATCGATTATCTATCGTTCAGGATGTAGGAACGTTATACTTTTTCATTCATAGATTCATACAAAAATACCTTCTAGAATATAAGTATGTTTTTGTCGTTTTCTGCAGTAATTCATAGAACGTGAGTTATAGGCATAAACGCATATAGATTATCAATTGCCGTTTATTCCCGATACACGCTATATTAAAAAATGCAACTGTATATGATCCTATACGTTATGCGTCATCATGCGCGGATGAAAGGGGGGGGGGGGGGGTCGTTTATAATTCCGTGATCGTCAGTAAATGCTTTATGTAGTATGGGTGATATATTGATCAGATCGGTTTGCAGTGAAATGAATAAACAATTGGGCTGAAAATAGCGTCAGCGTCCTCTTACCGTGCGTCAATGAGACTGGCGGTGAAAGATCCCAGGTATAGGACGTCGATCGCCTAGGTCCATTTCCGGTTTGTATGTCGCAATAAACGCCGAAATCATATCGATTATTACGTTTATAAAGCGATCGATATGTACTATAGTGTCTGTCGGGAGCCTTGCGACAATATCTGACGGCCGGTTGAATTTAATCGACGCACAGCAGCCATATCCTGTTTACCAGTGTAACTCGCCCGACCATCCACCAGGCGGCGGTATTGAGACGTCGTTGTATTGAGCCGTAGGGTCCAGCTGCAGCGCCGGAGGTGTATATATGAATTATGAATGCCATGGCGAAAAAATGTAATATTGATCTCAATATCGCTGTACAGCGTGGTCTGGTGGTCAAAGCATGGCGGGCAATAACGTTTTAAAGCGTTTCCGGCGGTGGATGTGTTAATGATGTTAATCTATCTAGTTTAGGTGCACTTGAGTTAGTTCAGCTGTGCCTGATCCCCATCCTCCCAGGCTTTTAAAACACCATGAAAAGTGGACACGTCGCCAAAATAAGATTTATCGAGCGCTCCTCCTGTCTTTCCCAAGTATTCAAAATGTCCTTAACTGCTACATTGCTCTGGTCTCACTAAAAGCACCTGAAAGCCCCAAACGAAAAACCATAATTGGTGGTTTGCATACCGTCAGACATCCCATGAGGCTTTGCTCGAAAGGTCGCTGGAAGGCCCGGGGATCTCCGCACCAGTCTAGGAGCTCTGTGGCCGCCGTCTGGAAGTTGGCTGGGTTCTGTAAGTGCTGCACAAACAAAGAGAGACTGGGCTTAGAAACAACGGGAATTAATTCACATTAAGTACAAATGGGAAAAACACTGAAAACAAACTAGTCCTGTAGCCTGTCCCCTCCCTGTTAACCCCCTGTAGCCCGTCCCCTCCCTGTTAACCCCCCTGTAGCCTGTCCCCTCCCTGTTAACCCCCCTGTAGCCTGTCCCCTCCCTGTTAACCCCCTGTAGCCTGTCCCCTCCCTGTTAACCCCCTGTAGCCTGTCCCCTCCCTGTTAACCCCCCTGTAGCCTGTCCCCTCCCTGTTAACCCCCTGTAGCCTGTCCCCTCCCTGTTAACCCCCTGTAGCCTGTCCCCTCCCTGTTAACCCCCCTGTAGCCTGTCCCCTCCCTGTTAACCCCCTGTAGCCTGTCCCCTCCCTGTTAACCCCCCTGTAGCCTGTCCCCTCCCTGTTAACCCCCCTGTAGCCTGTCCCCTCCCTGTTAACCCCCTGTAGCCTGTCCCCTCCCTGTTAACCCCCTGTAGCCTGTCCCCTCCCTGTTAACCCCCCTGTAGCCCGTCCCCTCCCTGTTAACCCCCTGTAGCCTGTCCCCTCCCTGTTAACCCCCCTGTAGCCTGTCCCCTCCCTGTTAACCCCCTGTAGCCTGTCCCCTCCCTGTTAACCCCATGTAGCCTGTCCCCTCCCTGTTAACCCCCCTGTAGCCTGTCCCCTCCCTGCTAACCCCCTGTAGCCTGTCCCCTCCCTGCTAACCCCCTGTAGCCCGTCCCCTCCCTGTTAACCCCCCTGTAGCCCGTCCCCTCCCTGTTAACCCTCCTGTAGCCTGTCCCCTCCCTGTTAACCCTCCTATAGTATGTCCCCTCCCTGTTAACCCCCTATAGTATGCCCCCTCCCTGTTAACCCTCCTATAGTATGCCCCCTCCCTGCTAACCCTCCTATAGTATGCCCCCTCCGTGTTAACCCCCCTGTAGCCTGCCCCCTCCCTGCTAACCCTCCTATAGTATGCCCCCTCCCTGCTAACCCTCCTATAGTATGCCCCCTCCGTGTTAACCCCCCTGTAGCCTGCCCCCTCCCTGTTAACCCTCCTATAGTATGCCCCCTCCCTGTTAACCCTCGTATAGTATGCCCCCTCCCTGTTAACCCCCCTGTAGCCTGCCCCCTCCCTGTTAACCCCCCTGTAGCCTGCCCCCTCCCTGTTAACCCCCCTGTAGCCTGTCCCCTCCCTGTTAACCCTCCTATAGTATGCCCCCTCCCTGCTAACCCTCCTATAGTATGCCCCCTCCGTGTTAACCCCCCTGTAGCCCGTCCCCTCCCTGTTAACCCCCCTGTAGCCTGCCCCCTCCCTGTTAACCCTCGTATAGTATGCCCCCTCCCTGTTAACCCTCGTATAGTATGCCCCCTCCCTGTTAACCCCCCTGTAGCCTGTCCCCTCCCTGCTAACCCTCCTATAGTATGCCCCCTCCCTGCTAACCCTCCTATAGTATGCCCCCTCCCTGTTAACCCTCGTATAGTATGCCCCCTCCCTGCTAACCCTCCTATAGTATGCCCCCTCCCTGCTAACCCTCCTATAGTATGCCCCCTCCCTGTTAACCCTCCTATAGTATGCCCCCTCCCTGTTAACCCTCCTATAGTATGCCCCCTCCCTGTTAACCCTCCTATAGTATGCCCCCTCCCTGTTAACCCTCCTATAGTATGCCCCCTCCCTGTTAACCCTCCTATAGTATGCCCCCTCCCTGTTAACCCTCGTATAGTATGCCCCCTCCCTGTTAACCCTCCTATAGTATGCCCCCTCCTTGTTAACCCTCCTATAGTATGCCCCCTCCCTGTTAACCCTCCTATAGTATGCCCCCTCCCTGTTAACCCTCCTATAGTATGTCCCCTCCCTGCTAACCCTCCTATAGTATGCCCCCTCCTTGTTAACCCTCCTATAGTATGCCCCCTCCCTGTTAACCCTCCTATAGTATGCCCCCTCCTTGTTAACCCTCCTATAGTATGTCCCCTCCCTGCTAACCCTCCTATAGTATGCCCCCTCCTTGTTAACCCTCCTATAGTATGCCCCCTCCCTGCTAACCCTCCTATAGTATGCCCCCTCCCTGCTAACCCTCCTATAGTATGCCCCCTCCTTGTTAACCCTCCTATAGTATGCCCCCTCCCTGCTAACCCTCCTATAGTATGCCCCCTCCCTGCTAACCCTCCTATAGTATGCCCCCTCCCTGTTAACCATCGTATAGTATGCCCCCTCCCTGCTAACCCTCCTATAGTATGCCCCCTCCCTGTTAAC